>NW_028277074.1:30941388-31242777 GCF_059951505.1 Python bivittatus
TTTAATTCTATTTTCAAGCAATCATCACAGTAGCTTGAGTTATTACCTGTTTGATATTGTCTGGATTCCAGCCTTCTCCTTTTCTTTGGTTTTTGTTTCGCTAGTCTCCCAAGACCAGAAGACTCATCTATATGCAAGAGGGCACTTGCAGTTCCATTTCGGTTTTCAACTGCATCATTGTTATTTCCTAGTGAGGATTAGAATTTAGCATTCTAAGGATTAGTCCACACACTGCCTCTGAATATGATTTTTATATTTTTAAAAGATAAGACTGAATAATCAGCTCTCAGTGTTAATAAATGTATTTGTGCCTCTTTGTACAGTCAATGAGGACAGTGAACAAGAATTCAGATAAAAAAATCAAGCCTTCTATTCAGTGAATTATTCATGTGTAGCTTTTTGCCTATATATATCTATACATATCTATATCTTGCTCACCGTCCTCGTTGATTATACAGAGACACACATACATACATACATACATACATACATACATATGCATGAATTTAATCATATCATGACAAACAACAAATAGAAAGAACATTGTAAAAGGTAGATGTCCTTGGCAAGCATACCCCACAGGTTTCCAATTACCACCAAGAGTGTCTTTTCCCAAGGCCACTCGAAGATGCATGTAAATACTGTAGCCATATGACTGATTATTGTATTGTTTCTATTTCAATGTTAATGGGTAGGGAGGAAAGTCAACTAGCAACTCTCCATCCTTACAGGACGAGAACATAAAGTGATTCCCACACTGATGGACGCATGTAAAAGAAAGGGACCCACCCAAGCTGGAGGTTCTGACAAAAAGAAAAAAAATGTAATTATCATTACAAAAATCTAAATTTTATAGGAGGTGTGTTAACTTTGTTGTTACTGATCTAGTTTAAAATATTGAATAAAGTTAACAAATGCCAAGTTTCAGTATTTAATACATTCAGAAAAAAACTCTTTTTCTCTGTAAGGTTAAATCAATTATCTGTTTTTGCACATCCATCTAGCAGAAAAAGACTTAACGGAGATGCTAAATGGTTCTAGATGCTAAGTTGTTCTCAATTTTTTTATTTTTACTACTATTCTAACTATAATAGAAGTAAAGTTGGTTGCTTGTTACAATTTTCCTCTTAATTCCTGTAGAGTTTCAAAGAATAAGTCATAATTCCTTTCAAACAAGATGCAAATAATGTATATGTATTCTTATATGTAAATCCTGGCAGAAATAAACACCATCCAAGAAAGATTGCATTAGTTTTCCAAATACGGAAGACCAGATAGAAATATCCTTATTAGGCAATCTTTAACTTTTGGGAATGATGACCTACCATAAGCTGCTGCCCAAGCTATTGGCATAAAGCTTTTGATTTCACTGTCATCAATTTGCTGTTCATGAGTGGCTGCTGCATCTTCCTCTCCTACTATCACTTCCATATAGACTTCATCAGCAATTTCAGCAACATCTAATAGAAGAAACAACATGTAATGCATGTTTTATATAATTCTTTAAAACCTTTAACCAAAATGAAGGTCACATACTTACTTAAATCTTCATCTTCATGCTGAGAATCATTTACTGTCATATAGACCATTTTTTCCCTTGGAATGCGAACACTGCTATTTTGATTAATTAAAGTTTCACCATGGTCATTTTCAGATTCACTTTCCACAATGTCTACTGTGCCTCCTATGTTAAAAAGAATTAGCAACATTTGTGAGAATATGCTTCTATTACACTATGGTTCAAATCTAAGAAACTAAAAAAAACAATAACACAAATCTTTAAAAGATGTAAGAGAAGCCTCTATCAACAGACATTTGGAAAGGACTGAGAAAAAAAAAAAGGGATATTATGAAAATCCTATTGAAATGTAAGCTTCATTCAATTAATTTAGTAAGTGTGCACAAGATTACAGACTAAATTTATGGTCTGTATTTTCACAGAGTGACAGAAAATTGACCAAAGTTTAACTGGTATTATTATATTTTTATCCCACCTTTTTAATATATATATCTCAAGGTGGCAAACATACCTAACACTCCTGCTTCCTATTTTCCTCATAACAACAACCCTGTGAGGTCAGTTGCAATGAGAGAGAGAGAGACTGACCCAAAGTCAATCAGCTGGCTTTTATACCTAAGAGAGGCCTAGAACTCACAGTCTTCTGATTTCTAGGCCAGCATTTTAACCGCTACACCAAACTGGCTCTATATATGGTATGATATATGAATAATTGTAATAAAAGTGCTGTTGTCACAGATGCCATTCTAAGGTGTTTGGGGGTTCTTTTTGCTTTTAGTATGGCAAATTTTCAGAACGCTTCTCAGGGATTCAGCTTTCGTCTGAGACCTCCAAACATTGAGTAACATATTAACTTTTGATTTGGTTTAAGAAAGACTTACCTATGTCATCTTCTCCAGGATCAGCTTTGAAAATGTAGACTTTGATGACTTCTGGGCAAATGCCATCCATTTTACATGGATCTCCTTCTGTCTCAGATTTAAGGTCAACAGAATTGTCAGTTTCTGTTTTGACAGCGTCATCCACTACAAGAAAATCAATAATATGATCAGAATAACATACCTCTAACATATTTACAAGCATTTTTTATACATTTATCCATAAACACATTAAACGCCAAGGGGACATCCACATCTTTGTTTTACTCTCTGTTCAGTGATGACTTATTTGCATTCCATTTATTCTCACACATACTCTACTTCTACTGTATAGCACTATTATTGCCTTTAGCTCCATCTATAAAACACTCCATAACTGAATCCTATGTATTTTATTAAACACTTTCTCTAAATCAGCAAAGGTACAATAAACTTTCTTCCTCATATTCATACATTTCTCAATGCCCTTTGAGCTGTACAGAGTTACACTAATGAGAAGTATACAACCTGCTCAGCAAAAAGCTGCACTGTACTTTCTAAATTTTCCAGTCTTCCCTTATTTTGAGTTTCATCCCAAATTATTGCATAACTTTTATTTTTAATTCCAATCATTCTCTTTTAGGCTTCTTGTTTAGCCCCTTCTCTCCCAAAACATATTTTTTATTTCTCTCAATATAGGTCTGCATCTTCTCTGTCACTTTTCATTATAATCATTTCTTGCTTTGGCTGGTGTGGGTCTTCTGGGCTGTGTGGCCGTGTTCTTGAAGTTTTGTTTCCTAACGTTTCGCCAGCACCTGTGACCGGCATCTTCAGAGTTCAGGAGCACAGACAGGAGCAGTTCTCTCTGTGCCCGTCTGTGCTCCTGCACTCTGAAGATGCCGGTCACAGGTGCTGACGAAACGTTAGGAAACAAAACTTCAAGAACACGGCCACACAGCCTGGAAGACCCACACCAGCCATTGTATGCCGGCCGTGAAAGCCTTCGACAATACATTTCTTGCTTTCTTTGATTACTTTCTCTGCAATTATTTTTTTCTCTTTACATATTACACAGTATCTTTACCTCATCCTCATTTCTACAGCAATAATTATCATACAACATATGTATTTTTTTTCTCATCCACAGCGTCTTTCACCTCACCATTCCACCAATCTTTTCATGTACTTCTCATTAGTGTAACTCTTCACTTAATTCTTTCCATTTTTTCCAAGCCATTTCCACATCATTTTTCCTGATGTCCACTTTCCATTTATTCTGTTGTGAAATTAATTTATCTTCTAATGTTTTACAAGAGGCTTTGTACTTTATCTTCTTGCAGTCATTCTACTTTCCCTCATTCCTTTTTTTCCCCAGATTCAACTACTAACGCTATCAAAAAATGGTCTGCCCCATATTCAGAACTTATCTTTGTATCCTTCCCTAATTCTCTCAGTTTCACCATGAACCATCAATCATTTCTTTGCATATGTATGTATGAATGGACATGCTTATCTTGTTCCTACCCATCCATTCATGTCTCCTAATAGAATTTTTCACCCCCCAGATTGCATTAATTCTAAATGTTACAGTTCTTCCATCATCACCATTCACTGAAGCATAGCATGCAATTATACCTACGAAATCCTACCTTTATACGCACTCACCTCAACCTAGATGAAATTCACTCATATTTTCTGACATACATATTAGTCCTTTCATATTTATAAATGCATTCATCATCTCTACCCCACAAAATCAGACTATTATTCAGATCTGCTACATCATTCCCATTTTTCTTAGTTTTACAGTGTTTTCATTCTTTCTTTTTCTTAATTCATTTCATTAATTCATCCTCTTTATTAATTGTTCCTCTTATTTTCTAAGTCTTCCATATACAACAGCATTCTATATATGGCCATTTCATATAATTTGTCCCTCAGTTTTCATAGCTTTGTCTTTTTGCAGTAATACATTGCACTTATACTGGGAATGATTTTAAACAATTAAAGGTTGAGAAACATGCCCTCAACAAAATCCTCCAGAATATGTCACATATTACAGGAATTAATTGTCAATTACAATCAACAAAATAGGTGTCTACTATATGTCACTGGATATATGGATTATATAAATGGAATACTGAATTTGAAAAGTATGTTTTCATATTACTTTGAAACACTATTATAGCTAGACTAGACTAGACAAATTAGTTATGGTATAAAACAGATAGAACTTTCTGATAAAGCTTTAAGGAAAAGATTAATAGGGAAACTTTCACCTAGCATAAATTCTAACATAGGCATTCACATTAAATCCTAAAGAATATAGATTTATAGTTTGCTACAAGAAAAATAATAAAGTATATTTTTACTTGGGAATAAGTATTATAATATACTCATATATAACAAGAAACTAGCAGGGGGTATAGATATTCTTAAGAGAAAAAAAGGCAAATCAATCATTAAGAGGACATAGAGGAGCCCTCACATCAACAACTGTTAGTCAGTTGCTGCCATGTTATGAAAGATTACTCCTTAATTTCTAGTATAATACTGCCTTGATAATGATGCAGGGATGCCTCTTTTGTCTAGTTCTGTACTTTTCAACAACTTTAGATATTATTGCAATCCTGTATCTGGCAATCAGTAGTGCTACTAAGAAAGAGGCACCAAAGCACAGTGTTACTATACTGCAGCAGGCACTGAGCCCAACAGTAAACTGCGATCTCATGGAACAGCAAATCATGAGCTTGGGACTTAAGAAACAGACCGTTACATGTTGCCTGTTAATCATGGATACTAATAACTTTATTTGTAAGGTTTGTATTTGCCCAGAAATACTAGGCACAATTACAGTGTAAACATTTATACTAAGTAATTCACAACTTAGGAAAGTTCCCTTTTTCCTGTTCGAGTTATATTTGACCCTCCCACTTCATTCTCCTTCTTTTGCTAACATATTCACAAGTATTAAAGTATGCTTCCTCTATTATTTTCTTCCGATAGAAAAAGGATAAAAATCAGTATTTCTTCAATCCTTTAACTGTTGCCATTTAGCTCTACACCTTATATTTCTACTGGCAACCACTGAAACAGAGAAATGCATTTATTTAATGTATTCCTATATAGATTCTTATACAACCACATCTTAAAGCTGTTCACACTAAAATTGAAATACAGTAGATTAAAATATTATACAACCTTTATTCATTAAAAATATTGAAGAATGGAAAATAAAACAAAAATAATAAAATTTACAAATAGGGAAGATCCACAAAAAGTTCTGGATTTCCAGTAGGATCTAAAAAAATGTAAGAATAGGCACCTTGCAAATTTGGGGAGAGAAGCATTCCAGACCCTATGAATAAGTGGAAAGTGGTAGTCTCAACAACTTATAATAGGACCTCCACTATGATCTTAGTAATAACAGGTCTCATGATGGATCTTGCACATTAGTTCAAGGCTCTGCAGTCCCAATTATCAGAGAATAATAGGTGATAGATGCAGCAACAAACAGGTATTTTAATAGTACCTAGATCAATATAGATATCGCAGTCCCAATGAAACTGGATATGTTGACTGCAGAATCCTTTTTTAAAAACAATGTTATAACAATAGGCATGGATACAGATACTAATTTTACTATTTTAACTTTAAAATATTTCTAATTTTTTAGAACAAAATAGTGCTTATTACCAAACAAATGACTCTTGCATTAGGCTAGCAGAAGCTAATTCAATTATTATAATATGTAGAATGGTGATGGTGTTAAAAAGTGTTTCTTACATTCCCGATACATGAAATGCTAGGATCTAAAACTACCTACATGCTGTATTGATTAGGTTAGATTAGCACCACAAAAATGCAAGAACAAAATCAGTGGAAGTAGCCTGGATGAAGGAATCTGTAGTTTAAACTACAGTTCTTAAAATACTTTACCCAGACACTTACAGGAAATCATCAGGTAGTCTTCACAGTTGCTTTTTTCATCATTATGTTCCACAGATATTCCACTGGCATCAATTACAGCTTCAGAAGCACAGTCTGCCACCAAGACTTCTGAAACTACATCTTCTCCCAGAGAATCTGTGACAATTTCTGCTTCTACAACATTATTATGGTCATGAACATGTTCCATATGTCCAATATCAGGTACATGTATTGATTCATTTGTGAGTACATGCTCAGGTATCGCCATTGCTGAAGCTGTAATCTCAGATGATAAAACATCTTCTGGAACACTGCAGTGTGATAAAGACACTTCTTCAGTGACATCAGTGTCCAGCACTGGTTCAGGAATAATGACAGTTTGAGATACATCTGTATCTTCCATGATATCTGGACACTGAACATCTTCTATAACAACGTCCTCAATGACATCTTGAATTACTACAGAATCTGGATCATCAGGGACAAAATTATGTACAGTTATATCAGAATCTTCTACATCTGATACATATACAGTTTCCTGTATTTCGACAACGATTTCATCTCCATTCAAATGTGTTTCATCAGCTCCTGAAATATATAAAATAACAATCAGTCCTTTATCATCATATATCTGAATGAAAATCAGCAAATTTTGATTATGATAGCAGGGATGTCTCTAACTTTTTAGCATACCAGAAATAAATTTAACCTGTAGACCTTTATTCTCTATCCATTTATCAGATAAAATCATGGAGCTCATATGAAATATTCTATATAGTTTGTTTCCCACTTCCCACAACCAGCAATACTCCTTCAAAACCATTTAGTGTGGTAGAAGGTAAAAAGCTATTTTAAAAGTTAGTAATTGATAATCTATTTTTCAATCAGTCTTCACAGACATTCCATAATCTGCCTTCCCACATAGCCTGTAAATGTTACTTTACCTTTATTCAGAAAACTGGTACACAACAGTATTCATATGGAAATATTTTAAAAGTACATAATATTCCTTACATTACTGAGCCTCAAGTTAGTTCTCAAAACAGAATATTAACTATTAAATCAATTAGATCCAGATTTGGAATAACAAAGAAGCAATCTGGTATCATTTACTAAAGACCCAATGGGTTATAGAATTTAGGAAAAGAAGATTATACATTATTTCCTTGTATACCTGTTGGATCAAAAAACGCATGTGGGTCATGTGGTTGTAGTTCAAGCCCATCCTCATCCATGGCCTTTAAATGTCATCAGTCGCAATGTCTATAAAATTAAAACAAAGGTGTTTTACATAAATAGACTTTTAACAAGTGTTCCAGACTAGCACATGGTATATATATATTGCATTCAGGAATACATTGGGGAAAAGAAATTGGCACGTCCTTGGCACTTGAACTTTTTGCCCCATTCCTGAGTAAGCATTGCCATGCACACAAAAAGGAAGGCTGATATGTTGATGTCCCCTCATTATCTCCTATAAAAGCAACGGGAGAAGAATTAATTTGCACCAGAGCAAAATATCAGTACTTTCCTTATGACACTTCAAACTTTTTTCCTCCTCATGAACACTCTGGCATTTTCAGTTAGACTATAACTCTTGGTATAATCGCTTTCAAATAGTGCAAGTACTAACTGTATTTTCCCAATTTCATCCATTTTAATAAAGTAAAGCTTCTGAATTGTTAAAAACTTTCTATCTGCTTGACTACCATTGCTGAGCCCTGAATACAGTATGCTAAAATTTATTACTATAATATCTACTACATTCCTGCTTCCACTCACCTCACAAGGATAAAAAAGTTTTCCTTCTCCTGCCTTTGTGAATACATGTGTTGAAATATGCATTCCTATACAGACATTCTATATCTTTGTTTTCGTGCCTGAGTCATGCATCCTCTATAGAAGACTTGGCTAGTACTTTCTTTTTCTAGGGCAAGTTAGTATTCCTTTTTCATTAACCCTTAAAATTCAGAAGCTACAGTCCATCCTATTTGTTTTTCAGATGCTTGTTTACTGACTGCGATGTGTTGTTTCAAAACAATAATCAAACGATCTTCACTCTGAGTTTTTTTATTTATTAACAATCCAATTTACCTACTTCACATATCACACCAACAGGAAAAAATCTCTAGGCTGCTTTTCAACTCCCTATACTTCAAAGGATATATTGTTAGCTATCCTAATATGTGTGCGAAGCTTGTTGATTACCAACATAAAATTATCAGAACAACATACGCCACAGGATTTATGGCACCTAATGACTGATGAATTTATCAAAGCATAAGCTTCCCTTGACTACTTTCTCCCTGCAAATGTGTGCACTTGGAAGCCTGTTTCTGGTGGGATTTTGAATTTAATTCGAGCGCTGAGGCTGTGGCACTACTATGCTCCCTCAAACCTGTCAAGCAATCAGCCTTTCTTAACGAATCCAACTGACCCAGACCATTTTCCTCGGTATCGCTATTCACTGTCAGGGAGTTATTTTTTTTGCGGAAAGCCAGAACCATCTGGACGAAACCGAGCACCTGGCCTGCAAGCAGCCCCCCTGGATCCACATAGCGGGGAGGGGGTGCTGCGTGAATCACTCGTGCTTCGTCGGTCATTGTCTGACGCTCGGGGCTAGGAGGCAAGGCAATAATAGGCAGAAAATGCCTCTCCACCTGCTGGATATTACGTGGAGGGGAAGAATGTGGCGGGACTAAAGTATGCAGGGCCCGGGAGCAGCCGAGCAGGACAACTGGGCACAAGAAAGAGAGGGAGGGGAGGGGCAAGCTTCCCCCACTGGCGCCGTCTCCGCCCTGCCCTGCCCGCCTGTAATGGGGACTGTCTGGGGCCAGAAGCGATTAATTCAAGATGGCGTCCAGCACTCTTCCTCAGCCTCCCTTGCCGCCGCCATCTTGTCTCCTCCTCCTAGCAGCTCTCCCTCCGACTCAGGCCTGGCCCCGTTGCCCCCCAAGCCTGAGTCTGACCCTCACTCCTCGTGCACCTTACAGCAGCCCACCGCCTTTCCCCTCTCTGGAAGCTGAGCTACAGCTGCCCGTCCCCCGTGCAAGGCTTCCGGCCCGTTCCTGCAAGAAGGAACCCCGGCGCGGCCTAGCTGCGGCCTTCTCGGGCCTGTACCGAAGCAGGCGCCGAGGCCTGGTTCCGCGCAGGGGTAAGGGCCTAGCTCGGGCCTGTCCCGTGCTGCTTACCAGGCGGGGCGGTGGCGGCGAACTCTGGGAGGCCTTTCTCCGCGTAGCTGGGCCGATCTCGGTGGTAGTGTCGCGGCGGCGGGGCGGGCGGGCGGGAGCGAAGGGGAGGGAGGGGCCGAGCTCGGAGCTGAGTGGAAGCGGCCAAGCTCCCCGGGCCGGGCAGCCGTCAGCACGTCACGTCACTGCCCGAGAGAAACCCAGGGAAATGCGGAAGGAGATGCCGGCGCCGCTACTGCTTGAGCCGCCTGCTCTTCGGCCCCAGGCCAGGCCGGGCCGGGCCGGGCCGGGCGCGCGGCTGAGGAGGAACCGGGCCGGGCCGGGTGGATGAAGTAGAAGGGCGGTGGGTCCCTGCCAGCCCCTCCCGCTGCAGCTGCCGCTCCTGCCGCCGCCTCCGTTCCAGCTCGGCCGTAAAATTCCGCTCCGGGCTCAGACTTGCTCAACTCGGCGTCGGGGAGTGAGGAGTTGTTTAGGCCTGGAAAATCCCCAATATTTTGGGGTGGCTTCTCCACAGGCATTGCCCCGGGCACCCCCGCCTCCCGAATCGTAATACATCCCCCTCACTCGCCGAAATTAAATTTATCCACAGCCTTTTGAAAGTTAAAATAAGGTACCTTATTACGGCATTTTTAATGAAAGTATTATCCCGCGCTCCGTTTCTTCCCTCCGCCTCCCCCTCAACCCCCAATTTGACTGAGAACAGATTTTTTTTTTTTTAATGTAGGAAGCCAGAAAAACGAAAATACAATGCTTTAAGTACGGCTCATATACATCAGTCGTTTTGGTGAATGCTGTTACCTACCACGTTTTGTGATTCTGGTTTGATGAGGAATCGGGTACTATTGATGTATAGCTATTTTTCCAAATCCCAGAATGTGTAAGCTTAGCTAGCAAATACAATTTTTACGATAATTAGACGTTGGGTGCCAGTGTGACTTGTGTGCGTTTTCTCTTTGGTCATAAAATGAATGTTTCAAAATGTTACTAGCATTTCATAGTTGCAAACTTAAGTTTACTGTATAGTTTATTGTAACAATCTACATTTGTTATCAGCACAATTATTTAAAATTAGGTAGATGGTTTGTACAGTTCTCTGTTTTCAGATATCAAAGAAAAGAACTTAGATTGTGGATATGTGATATGATATTGTATCAAATTAAGACTCATTTCCTTCTCAGAACTAAGGTGCAAATCACATATGCGTTGTATCATTTTTAATTCTTTGTTAAAAAGGTGTATATGTGTGTGTCTAACAACACAACACAATTTTTGTGTGTTTGCTTTATGTTATAGATACTCATTAAATATTTTTTAGATTTTCTGTAAGTTCAGGTAGCATTTCTAAAGTTAAAATTTTAAAGTTGCAGAATTCTCAGGTATGGTCAAACTAGCTGGGGAATTCTGGGAGCTGAAATCCATCCTCTGGAAGGGGATGCCAAGGTTAGAGAAGACTTCTCTTGTTATTCATGTTATATTCTTCTCTCTGGAATATCTTCAATTATTTGCAATAAAATAGATTATCACATTTAGTAAATTGTCATCTATTCTTGTTCCCTTAATATTATTTGAATTGTGTGGTTCATTGTTATTTAAATAACATTTGGTTTAATAAAATGTAAGGCACTTTAGGAGGATAGAAGAGCAGCATTAGAAGTTGAAGTGATCAGCAGCAACTATCCACCCTCATAAAGAACACTTTATACACTATAGTTTATGGAATTCAGTGTCACATGATGTAGTGATGACAGTTCAGCTTAGATGAATTAAAAATAGGATTAGACAGATGTAGGGAGATGGGTACTGCTATGGTTCTTTGTCACAATGTCTGCATGGAATCCATTTTAAAACTTGAGGCTTTCAAGAAGCATCTGATTGGTTGCTTTGGAAACAGGATTCTGGATTAGATGGACCTTTTGGTCTGATCAGCAAGCCTCTTCCTCAAATCCTCAGTAACCAAATAAAGCATATGGTATATTAATTGAATAAATTGGGTGGTTTGCACAATTATGATAATCAACAAAAGTACAAAAATATAAGTATAAAAGGATCAGTACAACCTCAAAAGGGAGAAGCTAGCAAGGTTAAAAAAAAAAGGGGCTTGGAAATTACATTATAAACAGTATAGGTTTCTTTTTCCGTTGTGCTGTTCTTAGTCAATCCTTGTGCCTGAAAAGTCCACAATTCTTGTATCTTGATTCCTAGTACTAGGGATCTAAGCTGTGAAGAACAGCAGTTGCTCCAGAATCGTATTAACAATCCTGTTGATATTAATCCTATAATAGGACAAGACCATTATATCACTTAATTAAACTCCTGAAGTATATCTTCAATAGCAAGCTGATTACAATCCTTACCGATACAATAGATAATAGGAAGTTTTACACATGCTAAGCTATGGTTTATTTGAATAAACCTTAATTTGTTGAATTAAGCCAAATGTAACATCTGATTATTGCTTAGTGTGTGAGAACTAAATCTGTCTTTTTTTTTTTTTTTTTGGTTACCCATTTTCTCTTTTTTGTTTGTTAGCCAACAAACAGTAGCCAACATCTGTGTTCTTTGGTGTAGTTTCCAGGCCTGGTAAAATAATTTCTGTTTCTGGAAAATCAAGGCATTTTGGATTTAGGAATTTTTATTTTGGAATGATAAATAAAATATTTAAGACAATATAAATGCCTTGTCTCCAAATGATCTCTAAAAACTATGCAGCAGGAGGACCAATCCTAGGTTAAGGACAAACTGTTTCTTTCACCCAGAAATTTTAGATTTCATGGCATGAACCCCTTGGAATCCCATATTGATCCAGTAAAACCCAATGTGTTAGGTGCATTTCATAGCTGAGGTAGATTGGTGAACCGTCTGAGAACTTTATTAAGTAGTTCCCTAGACCAAAACCTTAAAGGAAACAGAATAGGTAAATTTGATCAGAACAGAATTTGACTATTTCAATCTATAGAAAAGGAGAAAATCCAATATATGCAAATTTCAAGGATAGAAAGTACGGTTAACTTTTAAACTATTTTCAAACCATCTACATGAATACCTGCAGAGTTGGTACCAGCTGCATAATTCACATCAGAAATAACAAGAACATAAGAATGAAAGAACATAGAATTCTATACTCTATTTGAAAAAGTTTTAATATTAAATCCAGTGTGTTTCAGTGGACCTGACTTCAAATGCTCAGGACACTTCACAGAAACCTTATCTTGGAATTAGGTTCAAAGCAAATGAGCAATTTTATGCTCAAATAATGTTGCAAACATGTTACACAAAGCTAACATCCCACAGTCATTGTGCATTAATCCATTTATTACCTAGAATATGTTCTACTGGATAATATTTATTTATTTATTTATTTACAGTTTTTTATAGCCTGCCCCAATCAGAAGAATAAGAATGTTAAACAATAAAAAACTATAAACACCTCCATCAAGATGAACACCTCCAGCAATCAAGTACAGTAAAAAACTTGGGAGAATAGGGCTATTTTGGCAGCTTTTTCGAATGCCATGAGGGAGAGAGCTACACCAAATTCCAAACTTTAGGCACAAAACAGAAATGTCTTATCATCTGGTCCACATCCCCCTAACCGCCAATAAACATTTTAAAGGAGAAAAAAGACAAGACAGAAGAAAAAGACAAAATAAAATGAAATAAAATACACAATAACCAAGAAATTTACGAACATGAAATTGAATGAAATGGAATGTTAGATAATTTTCAGTCTAGCATTAATTTGGTTTTACATAGTTAAATCTTTTACTGTCATTTTAAAAACTGCAGATTATTAAAATCAAATTAGTATACAGTTAACAGCAATAACAGTATAAAGTGTGAAGTGAAATAATATATATTCTATCTAGTCAGTAAAAGAACTATCGTTATTTAACAGATCATTCAGGACTTAGTAAGATTCTGTATAAAGAAACAATTTAAATTTTGAATTTGATACAAGCCCATGTATGAAATTTAGTGCAAAAATGGTTTCTGTGTTGACTCAATTCTGCATAGGTTTTATTATTCAAATGCAAATTTACAGACATTAATATACAGTGGGGCAAAAAAGTATTTAGTCAGCCACCAATTGTGCAAGTTCTCCCACTTAAAAAGATGAGAGAGGCCTGTAATTTTCATCATAGGTATACCTCAACTATGAGAGACAAAATGGGGAAATAAATTCCAGAAAATCACATTGTCTGATTTTTAAAGAATTTATTTACAAATCATGGTGGAAAATAAGTATTTGGTCAATATCAAAAGTTCATCTCAATACTTTGTTAAATATCCTTTGTTGGCAATGACAGAGGTCAAACGTTTTCTGTAAGTCTTCACAAGGTTTTCACACACTGTTGCTGGTATTTTGGCCCATTCCTCCATGCAGATCTCCTCTAGAGCAGTGATGTTTTGGGGCTGTCGCTGGGCAACACAGACTTTCAACTCCCTCCAAAGGTTTTCCATGGGGTTGAGATCTGGAGACTGGCTAGGCCACTCCAGGACCTTGAAATGCTTCTTACGAAGCCACTCCTTCGTTGCCCGGGCGGTGTGTTTGGGATCATTGTCATGCTGAAAGACCCAGCCACGTTTCATCTTCAGTGCCCTTGCTGATGGAAGGAGGTGTTCACTCAAAATCTCACGATACATGGCCCCATTCATTCTTTCCTTTACACAGATCAGTCGTCCTGGTCCCTTTGCAGACAAACAGCCCCAAAGCATGATGTTTCCACCCCCATGCTTCACAGTAGGTATGGTGTTCTTTGGATGCAACTCAGCATTCTCTCTCCTCCAAACACGACGAGTTGAGTTTAGACCAAAACATTCTACTTTGGTTTCATCTGACCATATGACATTCTCCCAATCCTCTTCTGGATCATCCAAATGCTCTCTAGCAAACTTCAGACGGGCCCAGACATGTACTGGCTAAAGCAGGGGGACACATCTGGCACTGCAGGATTTGAGTCCCTGGCGGCGTAGTGTGTTACTGATGGTAGCCTTTGTTACTTTGGTCCCAGCTCTCTGCAGGTCATTCACTAGGTCCCCCCCATGTGGTTCTGGAATTTTTGCTCACCATTCTTGTGATCATTTTGACCCCACAGGGTGAGATCTTGCATGGAGCCCCAGATCGAGGGAGATTATCAGTGGTCTTGTATGTCTTCCATTTTCTAATTATTGCTCCCACAGTTGATTTCTTCACACCAAGCTGCTTGCCTATTGCAGATTCAGTCTTCCCAGCCTGGTGCAGGTCTACAATTTTGTTTCTGGTGTCCTTCAACAGCTCTTTGGTCTTGGCCATAGTGGAATTTGGAGTGTGACTGAGGTTGTGGACAGGTGTCTTTTATACTGATGACAAGGTCAAACAGGTGCCATTACTGCAGGTAACGAGTGGAGGACAGAGGAGCCTCTTAAAGAAGTAGTTACAGGTCTGTGAGAGCCAGACATCTTGCTTGTTTGTAGGTGACCAAATACTTATTTTCCACCATGATTTCCAAATAAATTCTTTAAAAATCAGACAATGTGATTTTCTGGATTTCCCCCCCCATTTTGTCTCTCATAGTTGAGGTATACCTATGATGAAAATTACAGGCCTCTCTCATCTTTTTAAGTGGGAGAACTTGCATAATTGGTGGCTGACTAAATACTTTTTTGCCCCACTGTAAGTCTACTGAAAAAAATTACTTAAAATTTTTGCCTTTTATAATTCAGTAACTCCCCCCCCCAAAGGGTGGCGTTGAAAAATTTTCCGCTCCTTAGGGGGGCGGCAGCTTAAAAAAGGTTGAGAATCAGTGATCTAGTGTATACCCTCCCATGTGTGTCAGGGCTGAGATTACCTGAAAAGGCCCATGGTTGCCCTGGAGGCCATGTATTCACAAGTTTCACCAGGCTTCCCTCCCAGAGCATTTTGGGAGTTCTAACACCAGCCCTGAGATGACCATCAGGAGTTTGAGAAGGGTCACTGTCATGCAGCTAAGAATTCAGTATGCCAGCAGTAACGCCAGCCTAACTGAACAGTCCAATTAGAAGCACTCCCAACTGGTTACCTCTAGGGCAGTGCTTACAACCACTGCTTTTCCCCAGCCAAGCTGGTGTGCCTGATACAGGACCCAAAAGCAGAGTGGGCAAATTACTGACAAGGATATATTTCTGCTGTTGTCGAACCTGATCCCAGTAATACATGCTAGGTCAGCATGCTCATTCACTACCATACCAAAGATGGATGTAATCTTTGGTGTACTAACTGCCTATATAGAGGGCTCTATATACAGATCTCCCATCTGTCCACTGTGATTATTTTGCACAGCATTTTGTCAGTAAAGTTGCTTAGATTTACTGTAGTCTTGACTCCAAATAGGCAGAGTCCTTGGTAGAAAAAGCTTTTGATAATTTGCAATGGCAATTCTTGCTGGCAGTTTTAAATAAAATGAAGCCTGGAAGAGTTTCAAGCTTGGGTTAAAAACATATATCAACAGCAAAAAGCAAAGACTATGACTAATAGAACACTCTCTATAGTTTTTCAAATCAGTAAAGGAACAAGAGAAGGATATCCACTCTCTCCTTTATTATTCATCATTGTGTTAGAAATACTGGCAAAAAAAAGTCCAAGGTGATAAATAGCAAGTCTCATAAATTTGCAGAGAGGAATATAAGCTTAAATGTTATGCAGATGATGTAGCATTAACACAGGACCACAAAAGGCAATAAAACAGTTAATGAAAACAATAGTTTTGGAGAATACTCTGAATATAAAATCAACATTAAAAAACTAAAAATAATTACAAGATTTTTAATGCAAGGAGAAATAAATCTGCAAGAAGAATATAGTGTAGCTGTCAGCTCATTCAGTGAAATACTTTGGTTTGCACCTGACAGGTAACCGAGAAATATACCAAAATATCTATGTGAAATTATGGCAAGAGAAGAGACCTTGAAAAGTGGAGGAACTTAATCTTGGTTAGGATCAATTGTGATCATCAACATGGATGTACTACTCAAGATAAACTGTTTCAAATGATGCCAATCAGAATTTCAGAGAAATCATTTTCCTCAATAAATAAATGAAGAAATATAATGTTTTTGATTCATTTGTTTAATTGGGTTCTCTTTATCTAGTTTTAGGACGTGTGGAGAACAGATCACATTTTAGGTCATATTTATGCAGAAATATTGAAAATTCAAAAGGATTCTACAGTAACTCAGGTTCTCATTGCCACCCAAGTGGACTTTTACAATGTGCTTTACACGGGGTTGTCCTTAAAGTTTACTTGGAAACTGCAAATAGTCCATAATGCAGCTCCCAGTTCACTGGCTCTTGGCGCTGGGGTTATGTAATACTGATTCTGTGAGACCTGCATTGATTGCTGATTGGTTTCCTGGTACAATTTAACATGCTTGTTTTGACCTATACAGTCCTTCATGGCTTAGTACCTGTATATGCAGGACTACCTGCTCCAACCAGAACTGACCTGACCCAGAAAATCCTTTAGGGAGAAATTATTTTTGTTCCACGCTTCCGAGAAGTTGGCAGGGGGGGCAAAGCTAGAAGACACTTTTCCTTGCTGGAACCAATATTTTGGAATAACTCCTGATGGAAATCAGGCTGGTTTCTCCTTATTGACCATCAGGAAGATGTTGAAAACCAGTTATTTCAGAGGGCATTCATCTAGTTTAAGAAATGTGCCATCTTTTATTGCTTTGTTTATTTGTTATTGTTTTATTTCTGGAGTTTTATGATGTTATCTTTTAGCCATATCATGGATGTTTTGAACTGTTATATACTACCAAAACTGCTAAGAGTAATTAGTGGGGTATATGTCTATTTAATTAACTGAAATACTCAAGATCTATTAGCAATATCACAGGATACTAAGTAGCTAAATGTCATGAATGACTGCTAGAAATAGTATTGCATCGTAATTACATTAAACTTTAGATCTACTGTATAACTAAACCTATGTTCATTCTTCATTTCTCAATTTACAATTCTATTATATGGCATTTCTATACAGTGATTTCAGCCCTTTCCAAATTGGATTAAAATAGTAATTAATTTCCTTTTTTGAATATTGACCATTAAGGTAGCAAATATTTTATTTTGGCTGCACAATTGGAATTGTATTTCAAAATTCTCTTTTTGGGGGGGCTTTTAGTTTTTAAAAAACATCTCTGACAGATAAGTAGGAACAGTGGCCATCTAACTGTAAACATAACAATGTTCAATGATATGTAGAATGGTATTTGCTGAAAGGTCAAAGTATGGCATACAATGAGAAAGGAAACTGATCTTCCAAGAAAAGTTTATTTTTTTAATTTGTTTCACTGACAAACATTTTGGCTTTTTGTTACTCAATGACCTATAAGAGTTAAATGAAAAAATAAGCAATTTTAAAAATTTCAAATCAGATTATGGGGTCTTGAGTTACATTGTTTAAAATCAAATAGCCAGCCCCACATAGTCTCTGAAAAACTGACATAAATTAAACACAAAACAAGTTTAGTTTTGGTAAAATACTGGATAATTAGATCCATCTTTGCCAATTTGTTTATATATTTATTGCAGATACTGACAAGACTTTTATGAGAGGTTTGATTTTCAGTACAATGTGGACATTATCTGTGCAACAGCTTCCACACTGAAAATGCATTCCAACTGTATGGAAACACAAATCATTCTTTCAAATTGAAGAACTGTTTTGTTTTTTTTGCTTTCAATCATCATCCACAGTAGGCTTGATTGTCACTCCTCTTCTAATCTGTCCCCATCCAATTAAACTGCAAAACAAGAAAAGCAGATTAGAATTACTTAGAGGCATTTAAAATAAATCAGAATAAAAGAAGATCCTCTAAGTACAATATATAAGATAATTTTATTTGAATTCCTAATTGTTTTCAAACTGATTACTTTGTTAATAAGTATCACTTCATGAACATCACATGTAGGAACAAGGGAAACTCCAGGTTTATGCAGGCCCCTCTCTGAGGCCCTTGGATAAAAAAATGTTTCCTCAGAGTGAGAGGCAGGAAGCCATCCTTCAGCGTTAGAGAGTTACCTGAGCAACGTAGTTTGGTTCAGGTGGCAAGGACTTTTTTTCCCAACTCTTGACATTAACCTGCCAAACTGGGAAATCCGACTCCAAGTTCCCCACCTCTCTATAACTGTAGGTAGTGGAGAAATTAATTCTGCTTTATAGTTTGTGATCTTTTTCTTCTCTAATTCTAAAGTTGACACCTAATTCAGTTACTTGATCTCAGTTTAGTACAGAATATAAACCAAACTATTTTCACTCCCAGACTTGTTGACTTTCTTTTCCAATTGCAGTCTTTTGGATTCTGTTGATTTTTGTTGGAGGAGTAGTGGGGGGGAGGGGGGGAGAGAAGAGTCTGCAATGGAAATGACCTGAAAGAATCCCAGTGTAGTCGAGAACATCCCACAAGTTTTCCCATTAAGTAAGGAATGTGGGTGATTACGAAGTAGAGGGTATTTTAATATCCTAACTCTGAAGGATAAAGTAAAAATATCAAACTTCTCTTTCTCTACCACTATACAGAAACAAAATTTGCAAGCGGTAAGAAACTTATATTGGAATCACGCTTGCAGTTTATTCCTTCTCCTTTATAGAACTTAACACAGCAGGTACTAGGTATACTTATGTGTTCTTGGACTTCCTAAAACACAAACTCCTGATAGTTATGATTCTATCTTAGAATTTTTAGAATTTTCACCATTATATATACAAATTGCAAACTCTAAATGGTGGTTCTTATGTTACTAAAATAATACCATTTATGTATAAGAGGAGGCATCAGGGAACACAAAAGTTTGCAAAAATACAAAAATTATTTGAAAAAAATATGGAGGAAATTCCTCTCAATGAAGTAATGAAGATGCAGCATCATTATCATCATCTACAGAATGACAATTGTCAGGATGGAGGCAGAAATGGAAAACTATTGGGTAGACTGGAAAGGAATATACTACTTATCAGCATGTCAAAACATTGTATTCCGTGTGCTCTGAAACATTTTGTTACAGGACCAACTTAATTACTTATTAATAATTAGTGTTATTAATTATCATGGATTGCATCCAGCAGATTACATACTAACTTTACATTATCTGCCATTTGTGCTTTATTACTTCAATAATTTGTGTTTAGTTTAAAGTATATTCATGATGATAATCCATTATATACTATTTCAGCATGTTTTATTTCAAATCATCTTACCGCCAGTGTTTCTCAACTCTTCGACTAAGGGCAATTTTTTCTCCTACTTCAGTGCATACAGGATTAGTTAGCACTATTTTCCCCAGATCAGCTTTCACTGCACTGACCCGTCCTCCAGTTGAAAGAGATCCTATGTTTACCATTAGGACTTCATTTTTGGATAATTTTTGCACCTACAGCAAGTAGTAAAGAATTTCAAATACATATGTAACTTGTATCATTTTAAATTTGTAAGCATCCCTTTTAAAATACAAGAAATTAACAGAATTTAAATGCCCCGTAATTTCATCAGAAATAGTTTAACTAACCTTAGCAGCTTTCTTGTCCCCTTCAGTACGGACACCCAGTAGTCGTCTCAACAAGAAGTAGGAAATTTCAAGTTCTGTGAATATTTCAGGTAGTGCTCCAACTGCACCTAGAACTTGCCCTACCATTCGATCAGCTCGGCACAAAGTCGGGTCAATCTTGGTACCAACACCTAATAACAAAATACTTATTTGAAAAAAACTACAAGTATCCAATTATTAAGTTACATTTAAGTCAGCAGACAGCATTCAGTGCTTTTAGAATATTATTTATTTATTTACTTAAATTTATTACTTGCCCAACTCCAATGGATTATTTTCTTTTTCTTGGATCTTATAAGAATAGCTTGGTAATCCTAATGAATCTGCCAAAAATATATGCTGAACCATCAGCCTCCTGGACTCTTCCTTTTTTAGTAATTGTTTTGTACAGGTTTTAGGTTTTATGTAATTATATTTTTATTTATTGTTTTAATGAGTTGGTATTAGGGGGAGATGGGTGGGGATAAATTTAATAAATAAAATAAATAAATGCTGCTGTTTAGGCCACATATATGATTAACTCTTCCAAAGTTTCTTTGATCAGCTTTATAACTTTATATTATTTGTACTACTCTATAAATATGTATTAATATAGAACAGTATAACACTTGTTGAATTCTAGATGATTTGAAAGACTAAGTTGTTCAAAACACATTCTCTCAGGGGAAAAAGTGAAAGCTGGTAAGGACACAGCTGACAGTAAAACAGCATCACTGCCAGGAACATAGCCTCCTTAAATCATCTACGTAGCAAAACAAACAAAAGTGTTGTAACAGTGGTAGTTTCCTTTCCCCTTCATCCAAGAGCCACTGGGGAATGAGCTAAAATTAAAAAAAGAGACTTACATTTTCCTCTCTTGTTGACAGTTCTTCATTCTATTTACCACCTCATGCTGCGCATGCATGCAAATATATACATACATACATACATACATATATATATTGCATATATACTATAAGCACCACTTTGAAAATTGTTTCAGAAAGTATAGACATGTTTATAGCTGTTCCATAAAAAAGATGTTGCTGGAACTGCATATTCATAGGCACAGTCTTATTTTGGTATCTTCCATGATCTCTTAAGCATAAATGCAAAACAAACATACCAATAAGGCCTCCTGGTACAGCATATTGCAGATCATTATGTTCTGCAAACAGAGATACAATTTTGGAGAAGATAGGCTTGCACATAAGTTTTCCTTCACTATCCTTTGAGACAATGCCAGGCCTCACCTCAAGTTCCTGGCCAACCTAGTAATAAAAGGTATAAGAAAGGAAGGTTATTACATATCAATTTCTATACAGTGCATTAGTAATAGCTTTTATTTACAGAACATAACTAAAATATATCTTATAATAGAAAGCAATGCATTTTCATGAATGTTAGCATTTAGCTCTGAAACACACAAAAAGGATGTGTGAGGCATTGTTCCTTAGTTGTATCAAGATAAATTTTACATCTATAATATCACAAAATGATACCTGATGTTTTAGCATTATTTAAGAGTAAAATTTCAATTATTCTATAACTGCTTGTTTGGTTATATATCAAGTTTGTCACCACCCATCTCATTAAAAAACTACTCTGGGTGGTTTACAGAGAAAATAAAATTAATTAAAAATACAATATAAAAGTCTTTGAATAAATAATAAATATATTCCAAGAATTGATGGTGATTGGCGTGTAGCTCAGGGAGCATCATCAGGGTGCCAGCCACCCCCAGGATTGATTAAAACTCTTATTGCCCCACCTAAGCTGGCAGAGATAGGTCTTTAATCCCTTCTGGAAAGCTGGGAGAGTAGGGGCCCACTGGGGGGAGAATATTCCAGAGACCGGGGGCAACGGCAGAGAAGGCTCTCCTCCTAGGCCCCGCCAGCTGACATTCTCTCGCTGACGGGGTCTGTAACATGCTCTTTCTGCCTGACCGGGTGGGATGGGTTGATGTGATGGGGTCCCTCAGGTAGCCTGGACCTATGCCATGTAGGCTATAAAGGCAATAACTTTATGCCTATGTCTGTATGCTTTAGCCATGGATTATACAGGTCCATGTAGAACACTGATCTTCTCATTGATGGTAGCCTTTTCTCCTGAAAAGGACTCCTTTGCTGCCCATGGTTCTGAATGGTCAATGGAAAGGGTCTATCTTGGCAGGTAGTCATTCTTCTATGAGGAGAAAGTGTACAGACAGGATGCCCATGACTATAACTTCTCTAATCCCTGGAGAAATCATCTGATAGGTCCAGGGACACTAGTGTACAGGGTGTACTGAAAAATAATTCACCGACAATAGTCATTGAAGAGTGCAACTTGAATGTAACTTGTGTTCTGGAACTAGACAGAACTGAACCTGGGAGGGATTTAACCCCTACTCTTACTTTTAGTCTCAATTCTTATCCTATCTTCCAGAGCAATTGGAACAAGTACCCAATCTAGAATACAAACCTGCACTATAGGAAAATTGCATTTAATTTGAATTTATTTATATTTAGCACAAGTATCAGTCTTTTTTTAAGAAGTAAAAGTTAAATCACCTATTTGTAATCTCTGAGGTATAACACAATTAAATACAAGCTTTTGTTGCCAACTGTAAAATCTTCTTTCTCTATTTGTTTTAAACAAAACAAAGATTAGAAATATTAAATTAGGAAAATTAAATAATCATCCAGAGACACGCATGACTAGTTTCAGAAGCAGTGGGAATGCTTGTATTTCCCCAATCATCAGCCTATATGACAAACATCATGGAAATGAAGGAGTTATTATCAGTAGTTTAGAGTATGGTGAGGGATCATCATTCCAAAGAAAAAGCCAAGCATTCCATAGATCACATCAAAGACCTTGGAAAAAATCTCACTTATTCCATTCTTGGGCTACTATCATAAACACAAAGTCATACTAAACACACAGTATTACATCTAAAACTACTTGAGCGGACTTTGATTCATCCAACAGGACTTCTTTTTACTCTCTTCCCCTTCATGTTCCCCAAATAGGTTCTGGAGAGTCCCCCAAATTCCAGAAGGAAGAATATAATCTGCTGACAGATCTATTCAATCAGCAAGTAAATCACTACAGCATACAACTCTATCCTTAATATAAATAATAACAGCTTGATAATCAGCACTGGAAAGAGACATTACCTTTAATACACCTTTTAGAATACTACCACCAGCTACACCTCCCTTCAAGTCATCAACTTCACATCCAGGCTTGTTAACATCAAAAGATCTAATAACTGAAAAGGATATACTCTATTAGGTTTAGCTTAATGTTGATGCAATAAAATCTTAAGCATGTTACTACCATAATATATTTATTAATTGATCAAACTCTGAATATAATGCTTTATCAAGCCATGGATTTGGTGTACAGTATTGCTCCATATCTTTTTTTTTTTTTGGAAGATAAGACTATTTGGATTAGAAAAAAATCTATACATAAAGAATGTCTAGAAATGTGTGTGACAGCTTCCCCAAAACAGTTTCTTGATAGATCTGTACTGCATGCAGTAGATATGGCATTATCACAAACCCTTGAAACAAACATTGTGTGTCTAGACAGCTTACCCACTTATAAAAATATGCCTGACAACGCTGAATTCAGAAACAGGTTACTATTTGTAGTAGCACAAAGTAATATCAGATTTATTTCTTTTGAACAGAAACTTTCAAAACACATTATTTTACGAACTGGAATTTCAAAACAGTTTGTGGGAGCCACCTATTCAGTTTTCTTGAATAACGACCTTATGAATATGAGCCAAACTGCTCTGTGATTTGAGAAATAACTCTATATGGATAACAGAGTTTCACTTGTAAACTGCTAAAAATGCTGCAGCCCTAAAATCAATAAATATTGCCCCTATGAAATCAGTGTGATTCAATTTAATTTCTCATAACTATGCTTACCATTAAATAAGAAAGCACAGAAAGTTACATCGCTATGAAGTTATAAAATCTGTTACATAAATACACACCATTTTAATGTGTTTTAACTTATTTAAATATATGTCCCACTGGGTTCTAATCACACAATATATCACTTTCACTTAGAATTAATGATACATAACACTAAGTTGAATTTAAGCTAAATTTTTATCATACCAAAATATTTCTTATAATGTCTATGTATCAAAGATGCTGTGTTAACAATAGTAACAATGAGTATGGTAAATGCATATTTATCACATCATTTAACCAAGTTCCTGCATCAGGATATGGTGTTCTATGTAGAAGCAAACAGTGATTTAAATAGACATACCAATAAGCCTTGGTTCTGATGTGAAGTCCCTTAAAGGCACTGGAATTTTCTTTACAATGTATTCACAAACAACTTCAATGTTGTATTTTAGCTGTGCTGAGATTGGAATAATTGGAGCTCCTTCTGCAACTGTACCTATTTCAGAAGACAGTTATATATTATAATACTTGTTAAGCTCTATTTATTACAATTAATATATTAGGAACTCCAGCATAAAAACTTTTTTTTTTGCTTTATAATCTACAGAACAATACATACTATTCTTGGACAAGAAAAAAAAAATACAGATTCACTTACAGAATGGTTTGCTAAAAAAAGTCGGCTCAGGAGAAATAATCATAATTTGCAATACAGGTAGTCTCTGGGTTAAGAATGCCCAGGTTACAGACGACCCATAGTTAAGAACAGAGCCTACTGTAGCAAAATTCAAGTTAAATACACAATGGTTCAAGTTCATTACACAATACCATTTATACAGTATTATACAATAATACTGTTCCAGTTTACGTAGAAATTCGACTCAAGGACAGACCTTGGGAACAGAACTCATTGTTAAACGGGACTACCTGTAGATCAATTCTACCTCTAGAAAATTGATACTTGAGAATGAATGCCCAAGATTCAGTGTCCAAAGAGATTTGATTTGTGTGCTTCAAAGAGCTCTTCATGCCATAATCAGGGATAAGAAAGAATTTGTAATGGAGAAATGCTTCCTTCAGTTGAAGCATCAATTTATTTTCAGTTCATCCTTTCTTCAATTTGAAGTAGTAGTTGAAATTAGCCAATACCCCCCAAATTCCTTCTCTGAGTAATTGGCAAGAGGGAGATTTTCTAATGATAAAAATGGCTTTTCTGGCTTCTCCTTGACTAAAAGTAACTGAGCATTTTCAGGATTATTTACTGCTGGGAAGCATTTGCATATTTCTCTACTTCCTGAATTGAAGAATTTTATGTAAGAAAAAAACAAAGACTGGCATGAAAAGGATTAAAAGGATAAAAACTCATCCTCATCTTATTTTTCTCACCAATGTTTGAAAATCCTTACCAAAAATAAATAAATAAATAAATAAAAGCCAGGAATCAAATGGGATGTCTGAGACAGGTTACGGTTCTTTACTCATTTTTTTGTTACAATTAGACTGCAAGAGTATTTAGTACAAAAATTGAGTCTATAATTTTGCTTGAGAACAGATAAGCAAAGGACAGTAACAACGTACAACATTTTCTTTGAGATAAGCACTCTACAATGACTTGAAATTAGTTGGGTAAATATTTACTTTCAGTATCATTGAGATTTCTGTTTTGGTAAAAGATACTATGAACAGATACAGGTTATTAAAAACAGAAAATCTAGTAAATCTTCAAAATTTCAGATAGGACTATGTTGTAGAATGTACCAACACCAGTTACAGATTCTATGTAGACAGCACTGTTGCAACCAAATTGAATTGCCTGTCTCTATCCCTCATGTATTTGTTGGCTTGATGTTTAAATGTCCCACTGCAGATTAAAAGTGACTGGATTAATCAGAGCTAATGCTCAACCAAACTATCAGAAGTACTACAGAGACTGCTTTGTATGTGCATTTGTGCGAAGCGAACCCTTGCTGAACCCATTACCTATTCTTCTAGATTTCTTGTATCTCATCAGCCTGTCAAAAAATTTTCAGTGTTAACTCTAAAAACTATTACAGCATGATGTAGAATTAAGAAATTGTAACTTTGATTAATACTTATGCTAAAGAAATAATTCTTAATAATCCATACTTAGCCTGGGATTCCTGACAGAGGAAGAGTGTCAAAGTTCTCTCTTTTAGTTTTAGGCACCAGCAACTGTGCCAAGCAACAAGACCTCATCATTTCTATCAGATGTGGAACTTCCTCCATAAATCCCTCAAGAAAGAGAGAGCTTCAGAAGATGGAATGGCGTAGGATAGTTGGCTATGAAGAACACAGCTGAATCATGCAAGGCTACTTGAAAGTAATCTGAGGTACCCCAGGCTGATAAAGACCAACTGTGCTTAATGTAAGATCTTTTACAGAGTGATTTTGGCAAGGATAAGTCACTGGTGCAATCTTGATATATGGCTTGACTCCCTCCTTGTTAGTCCTTGTCAAGGACTAAGTCCTTGTTATAAAGAAATTCCTGGCATTTGACTCCCCCCCCCCCCCAATTTCCCCATTTGTTTAACCCTTAGTCACTGTTTGTTTGCTTTTGGAGTTCTGATCTTGGGTTAAATTTACTAAAATTAGTTAATAAACTTACAAAATTAGCTTGACAGATTTGATAATATGGCAATAATTCTGAAAATGAGCTGTTGTTTGTGAGGCCAGGCAAAGAGTTGGCTTGCAGTAAACAAGAGAAACTTCTTGATTTTGATCTGGAAACTCACCTTGCACAAATGCTAGAATTTGTTCATACTGTTCTTTGGCTTGGCTCTCTTTTACCAAATCAATTTTATTCTGTAAAATTAGAATGTGTTTCAGTTTCATAATTTCAATAGCAGCTAAGTGTTCTGAGGTCTGCGGCTGAGGACATGATTCATTGCCAGCTGGAACAACAGAAAAACAAGTAATATTTACAGCAGAATATAGGAGACTGATCACCATCTTAATGAAAGGCTAAAATGCAGGATGCTAATCCTCCTGTAAACTAAAGTTAGTTGGGAATAATTGAAATACCTGAGTGAAACTTTACATGCGAATTTCATGTAATGAGTAAATATAAAGTTTACCTTATAATAAAGATTACAGTTAATCAAATTTTGTTTACAATCATGTGAAGTTTGTCACACTAATTGCTTACAGTATTTTATTATTAAACATGGTGCTATATTTTTGTGCTATCTTGTTATGACTAACCATTGATATTCTGCATAAATATTATGTAATCCAGGAAATGCATCCTTATAGCAATATGAATAGACACTAGCACAACTGTATTCTGTAAACCTCTGTATTTCACACTAATGTACATGTGTATATGTGTGACAAAAAAAGAGAGAATGTGTTGGATGTGAGGCTGACTAAATATGTTCACTGTAAACTAGTCAATGCAGTATCTAAAAAAAGAGCAGGTAAAGGATTTTTATCTCACACTGCTCTAAATTTCACTTTCCTCCTTTCCCAAGCAGAGATGAAAGGAAGTCTGCTTATGTCAGCCATCAATTTTATATCTATTATAGAACTCAGCAGAGCAGAAGCTATCAAACCTTATTCCAGAAAACTGAGAAGAGAACAAGTAATCAGCATGCACAGACTCCAGAAGCATGTACTTTTTAATGTTTTTATGGATTATGAGGGGTGAAGCTCTCCATGATCTTAATGCATACTTCTGGCACCATTCTCTTTGCCTTTTCTTGTTCAAGAATGACAGCTTAATTGGAAGATAGGTATGGATGGAAAAGGCGATGATCCTATTTTTCCAGCAGAGAAAGTAGCACATAAGGTTTTGAAGCAAGTTAATATATTACTAAATTCAGTCAGGCAATAAGGTTTGAGGATTATACAGCAGTGCTTAAATCTTTTTAATCATTGTTAGGAAAAATGATGAGGATGAAAAGAGAATTATTTGGCTTTCTCTACTGGTGGTCGCCCCTTTCTCTGCCCTCTTTGTCCCAATAGGTACTTGCCACTACCTTTTAGAAACGTATATAGTTACATCTACCAACAAAGTCCCTCCAGAGTGTTGCCTATTCCAGCATAATATACTATAATGTACCTTGCAAGGGCAATATTAACAGTAAAATTCCTTAGCCATAAATATGCCATGGGTCTATACCAATATCAAGCTCCTACACTACTAATAATTACCTATTAGCAGTAGAGCTGCATCCATGACAGCTGCTCCATTCAACATAGTAGCCATCAAAATGTCATGGCCAGGACAATCCACAAAAGAGACATGTCTGTCATATAAGGAAAGAAAAAAATAACCATAAATAGTATTCTTTACAAAAGAATATTAGTTAAAATAATTAGATGTAAAAATGTAAAAACACGAATTTTGACATATTACAGCAAATGTGAAAAAAGATCTCAGATTTAAAACTGATCCATTCTTCCAGTTGTGCAATCATATATTAAGTTTTAATTATTAATTTCATTCTGATTTTAAATATCATACTGCACTAAGATAATAGCGTATATTTTACATACACATACACACACACAGAGTCTGTCTCTCTCTCTCTCTCTTATTTTCCTATGCTATGTATTAACATATTTTATGGGTTTAAATAAAAACAGATTTGTATTCTCCCTAGGGAACATATAGATAATGCATTAAAAAAAATTAATAGAATGTGTTATGTTTGAAATATTAGCATTAATGAACTGAGATGTGTAACAGAATTACAAATAAACAAAGCACAGCAGAATTTATGGAAATGCTCAGTTAAGATTATCAGCATTCTGTTTCCATGTCTAATCACTGAAAACAACTAATACTGGACTGAAATTCAAAAAGGCTATCATCTTTTTTCAATGCATTGATTTCTTCAATACTTGCTTCCAGCACTCAAATTTCAACCGCTTGCTGTTTACCAAGGATACAGGAATGCCAAAGAGTAAACAAAAATGGCAGACCCTATTTTTCTTTACTGCCTTTCATAAAAGTTTCTATAGGCGGTCTTGAGCAAATTCCTAGCCAAGTTGCTGCCATATAGCAATCCAACATATAGCTGAGCCCTTAGTGGTGTCATGAAAATCAGTGTTTAACTGTACCTACTTACATATATTCTTCACACACAAAATACATAAAAAACAAATCACATTGAACTAGACTTGTCACCTGACTAGTTTAAAATTCCCTTTGGTTCCAGAAATATCTGTAGGGAATTCATCAGGTGTACTGCTCCCACAGGATCGGTAACATTCTGGTCGGGAACAATTTGGATCATCAAGCTTGTAAATCTGCAGAGAAAAGACAATATAAAGATTAAGTTCACTAGTGATTGGTAGAGTTTAAAGAAAGCAATATGTTGGCTCAAATAAAACCTGATAATTTGATTAGATGTACAGTAGTGACAAACCTTAGCATTGGCATAGCCGAGCTTGATAGTGATATTTCTTTCCAGTTCATTTTTGAATCTGACTGTGTGAACTCCAGAAATAGCTTTTACTACTGTTGATTTTCCATGAGCTACATGGCCAATTGTACCTAGATTTTAAAAACAAAAGTTGTCAATTTCATAAAAATTCTCTTACGGAATGAATGAATTTTATAATTATCAACATCCATCTTAAATGTTTAGTTCACTATGTTATCCCCAAGTATTTATGAAAAACTCAATTAATTTTTCTTGTAATGGACAACAGAATTAGAACCACACAGAACAGTATTTCAAAATCCAGATTATGTTCTCTATGCACCAAGCATTTCCTTTCTATGTTAACTGAGATGCTAGCCAAATTAACTAATTTAACCCCCCACCAAAAAATGTATTACTTCACTGTCCTCCAAGTCTAGCTGTAGCAGTATTAACATAAAATATTATACAGAGCAGATTTTATATTAGAACTGCAATTAGGAACAAGGCCAAAAGGATGATATATCATTTCATACACTAATCCAGTAATTCTGAAACTAGTCTTACTATATTACATGCATTCATGGAAAAATATTTCAGTGAGCAACCTAAACTGATGGCCTGGTTTAATACTGGTGGCAACATATTTATTTACAATTAACCCCCTTCTAAGTATACTTAAGGCAACATCAGTTCTATAATAAGACGATCTTTTGAATCCTAGCCTTACTGCCTTTACAACAACCATATTCCATATAACTGTATTGTTTTCAGTGTAGCAAGGTTAACTGGAACAGGGCATGGGATGAGATGAACTTCATAAGCAAGATGAACTTGGCTTCTTTCTCTCTCTCTCTTTCTCTCTCTCTCTCTCTCACACACACACACAAGCATGAACACATTAGGACTAAGACATTGAACAAAGAAGTTCAAAGAAAGAACCAGAGTGGTATAGAAAAGATAAGAACGAAATGAAGGCTGCCCACTGAAAATATAATTCAGGAATCAAATTCTCTATGCAATGATAACCCTTATGGGGGAAAAAAAAACTTATTTAAGACTCACAAATTAAAACGAATTCAGACTACTTAGGTGGTGAATTAAAGAAACTAAACAAAGTCGAGCCATAAAGCACATACATCCCAAGAAAAGGAAGTTCAAAAGTGTTATGTAAAACATCTACCAACAGATATATGTATCACATTTACTCTGTTTAACATTGATTAAAACAATGGCAGGATTATGATTTGTGATTCAATTAAACAATACATAGGACACACTCAGAGCCACATGTACTTATGTCTTATAGGCTCACACTTTGGGTTAAACTTTAAACTAAAATAAGAAAACATACTTTACAGTACTTTCTAAGAGCTCCTACTGAAGCATTGCATGGTGAGTAGCATGCAATTAATACTGATCAGTTCCTTCTAGTTATAATTTGCTGTATCTTACCTATATTAATTGTAGCTTGTCTACTGATGACTTCTGGTGACAGAGGTGTTAACTTAGTAACATCCTGCAGAGAACAGATTATTAGTCAATTCCAGAACATTAAAGATCCCAAAAAGCAGATAAGACCTTTTTGTTTTCATAATATAGAAAAGGGAAGAGAAATCTTAAGTCCAGGTTTTGCTGTGCAAGTAAAATTAGACTTTAGGTACCTGCTCAACTAAGAATTATATACATAGCTTAAGGTTATATTTTGCAACTAAATAAAACTGAATTTTAATACAGTAGTGTCCCCCCCCTTCAATGCTTTTAGAGTGATATTTTTAAACATGAAGTCTGAAATAATGTTTAAGAAGCATTTATATCAATTAACTATTTACTAGCTGCTCATATCATAAAACATCCACAAGTCGTCCTTGCATAACAACCACAATGGGGACCGGAAAATTCATTGTTAAGCGGGATGGTTGGTAAGCGAGTCATGCCTGATTTTACAACCTTTTTTGTAGTGGTCATTAAGCAAATCATGCAGTTCCCCATTGATTTTGCTTGCCGAAAGCCAACTGGGAAGGTGAAAAACGGCAATCACATGACCCTGGGACACTGCAACCATCATAAGTGCGAGCTGGTTGCCAAGCGCCCGGATCATGATCACATGACTGTGGGGGGTGCTGCAACAGTTGTAAGTGCGAGAACCAGTTGTAAGTCCCTTTGTTCAGCACCACTGTAACTTTGAACAGTCACTAAATGAATGGTTGTTAAGTGAGGACTACCTGTAATTAGCTATAAAGCTTGCCCACAATAAAAAGTGCTTAAGTTGGTGTCCTGTGATTTAAAGTTTAAATTAATTCATCAAAAGATTGTTTTTCGTATCTATTAGACACCATCCAGAATGTTTAATTAAGGATGGACTAATGATGGACTATTTTGGCATTGCAAGAAATTTATGCAATACATTGACAGAATTATTGAGGAAACTCTTTTTTAAATATACTGTACGTATATCGTATATCGGGAAAAAATACAAAGTGCTTAATGTATTTTTTAATATTTGTCCTGATAAGTTCCTTATGTAGAATTAATATAGTCCTATTTTTCAAGTAAGAGAAGTAATGTGAAAAATGTCCAAAGTTATTTGATAAAAATATTAAATTACTTATAATAAGATCACAACTACAGTTGCAAAGCAACAAATATACTACATTGCCAAACATGCAGTGTAATTGAGTAGTATATTCTTTCCTTGTAAGGACTCCAAACAATTTTAGATGCAACAAATATCTAAATATATCAACATCACACTATGCAATGAAAGCCACAATTTTGTTTTACTTTTATACAAAACCAATGCCAGCTTGCTTCTCTTAGTAAAACAACTGGAATCTGAATATTAGGCACATTTTTGCATCACAATGGCAACAGCTCTTGTAAGTAATTAAGAGAGAATTCTCTTCAGATTAGCTCAGAGACTGAAGTAAAACACATGCCTTACACCATGCCTTATGATAATGTATTTGATTTAGCATGTGAACCTTAAGACTTCACTTATGTGAATCCAATCAATTGTAACCTATTTGATGAACTACAAATAAACTGTGACTAGTTACAGTGTGAAAATCCTGTCACAATGAGGCTGGTTTGGCTTTAACTTAGCATATTGTTTGAATTGAATCACTATGATTTGTAAGTCACAGCTTATGGCAGGGGCAGGCAAACCTTCTTTGAGGGGAGGGGGACCATGGACAGAATGATGATACAAAGTATTTAGGGCAACAGAATATATCTGATCAGGGCTAGGGATTTTCAATTTCTCCTGGTCTCTGGATGATTTTTTTTTTAAAAAACTGTTCTATTATTTTAGTATTTTAAAATGCTAAACTATTCATATATTTCCCAATTCAAATGGCAACATACCATGTTGGTGATTTTTTTGTAATCATCATCAGTGGTGTTGGGGGCCACAACTACTCTACCTGAATGCCAGGTGTGGCTTGGGAATGAACACTAACCATTCTAAGTTTTATGGTATGACTTTTTATACAAACTTGACCAAACGTGCCTTGTTAAGTAAAACATAGCTTAGTATGCTATGGGAACTCAGCTTCTCTCTGTTCTACCCTGTATTGATTGCACTACAAAAAGGAGTGGAAAGAGAGGGAAATATCCCCTGTGAACACGACTATATAACATCGAAATTCAGTTATCGATAGAGATCAGGCTTCTTTCGCTGGAACAAGCTGATAAAGGCAGGATGTCACTGCCTCATTATGGCTTTGCACTTACGCACTAAATAAAATAAAGGTGTTTTATGTAGGGGAAAAAAAAGCGTGAGAACATTTGGGAGATTTCCTTTCCATCACCTTCCCACCGAACCGTTTCATAAAGCCTTTCCTTACTAATCTAACTACCCTTTAATAGGAACAAAAAAGCAGCAGCAGCAGCAGCAGCCAGGCAAAGCGAGGCAGATTTTCGGAACTCCCGACCACCACCCAGACCTTCGATTCCCGGGCAGAGAATAGCGCAAGGCAACCTCTTGGGACACTACACCGCTCAGCCGATGCAGCCTTCCCACTCCGAATTCCCTTCTCACCAAAGTAGTCAGGTCTTGCCGGGAAAGGTGCGGCTGCCCCAGTGTCACTCCGGCTTCATCCCCCGCCATCTTGCTTGAAAGGAAGTTAGGAGCCCGAGGAGCCTGCCTGATCTTCCACTACAAGAGCCAGCAATTTCACTGGCACGCAGTTTACTCCCAGGTGATGCTGCAAAATATCTAGGAACAGAATTACATCCCGTCGCCTTGTTTTGTCCAAGGAGGGACTTGGAAAGAAATCGCAGTTGGCTCAGGCAGGGAGAAGGGCAGCTCACGAAAGACCCCGGGCCTGGCTGATGCAACCGGCGCTTGTGAGGAAAGGCGCGACAGTGGCAAAGCGCGTTCTCTTCGGGCGGCTGCGAAGTGGGTGGTGCCAACGGCCGTGAGTTTATGACCGAACCGGAAGCATCGTTGCTTAGGGATGTCTCGTTAGAGCTATAATTTTTCCTAATGTCATTCTATTGCAGTGGTACTAAATATATACATAAAGAGACTCAGTAAGTTGGAGAAATTGTGCTACCATACCCTTGATAGGATTTTCCTCAGAATTCATTGGTATTGGGTGCCTGCTGCTAATTTGGACCGGCCGTTTTAACTTGGTGTGTGATCCTTAATCATTATTCTAAACCTGTATTAGCTTAACCATACTTTATAAAACGCAGCTTGGTTTGTGCAGCATACTAAGCTATAAACTATAGTTTCCCAACCACAATGGTTTCATAAAAATACGCATGTGTACATGCGCTATCCTCTGCTCCCTGATCCTATGCATTTCTTATTTTCATTTCACAGAAACAGGAAATAAAATAAATTGCTAATACCCCCAAGCCATATATTTTAATTAGATTTTCGTTTCCAACAGCTAACTAACCAACTCTGAACTTTTGTGACAAGATGAAGCTCCCTTATTTAAAAAAAATGACATTTTCCTATATTAAAAATTCCTTTGAGAGCTGTGTCAACCATTTTACAACCACACACTTCCATAAAGTTTCTATGGTTATAGGGTGCAACAGCAACTAAAGGGGAGGTGGGTCATGGGAACAGGAGGTGATAGTTTCTAAACAAAATGTAAACTTTTTAGGCTGCAGGATCTGGGATTTACTGTAAGGATACTTCCATATTGCCACCATTTCCACTGCACTGAAACAATAAAATTCCCCTCATCAATCTTTTCCATTTATATGGAAGCCTGAAAAATGATCTGATGGCTTTAAGAGGTGATGCACTTGGCTTCTGCATTTTTCAACAGTTCCAAATAATTTTTGGCATGCATAGTTCTATTATTAGAGGTTTGGTGCTACTTTTCAAATGGGAGAGAGTCCTTGGGTGGGACTGCCTTGGGTAAATTCAAAGTGTTTGACACTTCATCTGAGGAGCTCAGAACAACTTAATATACGTATTCTGGGCCCCTGTATAAAGCAAGGCCCAGAATATATTAAGCTGTTCTGAGCTCTTCAGATGAACTGTGGTACAAACCTAACACAGAAAGAAATGTTATCGCAAGCATGGTTTTACTGAGTCAAATAGTAACAAAGTATGTATAATACTGGGAATCAATTAAGATTTGAATCTTCTGTGCTATCATTTTCTATTGTTTTTACTTGTTTTAGATATTGTACACTACCCAGAGTAGTTTTTGAATTGGGTGACTTTACAAATCTAACAAAATAAATAAATGGGAAAAATTAAAAACTGAATATAGAGTTTAGGGTTCAGATACCAAACCTAATTCCATGCTTAAGTGTGTACTTTGAACTCCATTAATAGAATTCAGAAATTGATTTAAAGAGAGTCATGATGCACATGGGATGGGATTCTAATGCCATAAATGTTGAATGATTACATACATGGCAGTCTAGACTGAGATTTCATGTGCAAGACTAGAACAGAAGTACTTTAACACTGGTATGATTAACTCTGTAGGAGAAATTTGTCCTTTATGAGATTGCTTAATAATGGAAACCAGAATACCCATCAACAGAAACACAAATTGCATTAATTTCAGTAGAGGACTGCAGTAGCATACCTAAAAAGGGATGGGAATGCAACCTCCTTATATAGGCTTATGCAATTCAAAGTATACATGTAATCCATGAGGTCAGAGGTACTGAGGTAATGAAGATGGGACTACAAAGACAATGGTGTTATTAAAAATACAGATACTGTATGTTAGAATAGCCATTACTGTTAAATTTGTTATTTGTAAGTGTTATCTCCCTTGGCCTTGTTTCTGGGGTTTTTGTCAACTTCAAATATCACTCCTTGTTATCAACATTCCTTTGCCTTCTAAGCATTTTTATGGTTGTACTGGCATTTTTACTGCTTTTCTCAGAGGCCCAGGAAAAGTTATAGAGGAGATGGGGAGTGATTTGCTTAGCCTAACTCATACCATTTCCCCCTTCATATATTCCCAGCCATTATGCAAGGGGAAATGAATAAAACAACTGAATAGTATCATGTATGCAACTAAGTAGCACTGATATTAAACACCTTAGTATAAGTTCACATTGTGATGCGCTAAAATGAATAGTTAGGTTATGGTCCAGTGTTTTACAGATACAACCTATTTATTGTAAAACAGTTTGGTTAATTCAGTAAATCACGGTTTAATAAGCATGAGTTAAGGTACTGTAAACACACAATTGCAATGTCTCTGATTATGGTCACTGACCAATATTGCATATATAACATTCTCTTGTACTTTATATTAATTAACCTGAGAAAACAACCATTGCCTATTTTGTTCTTACCAGAAAAAAAGAATTGACATTATTATTTTACCTGCCCAGAAGTGGGCAATCTTCTGGATGTTGTTGGATTCTAATGCCCATAATTTTTGCCAGCTACACCCTACATTCTATTTAAGACTGTACCTGAAAGCCCAGTATCAGCCATTTGATTTTCCTCTCTGCCTCTTTGTTTTACTATCTAGCCTCATTAAACCTATTTTGTGTCCCTGTGTTGACTAATAAAGGTATTACCTCAGTTGTTTTTGGAATGAATCTGTATTAATAACCTTAAGGCCATAGCTACGCCATAGACTTAGCATTTTAGTATTTAGTATTTAATCTTTCTCTGCAGGAAGTAATTGCTGGCAAGGTGAGCTGTGAAGTTGTGATAGCATGTTAATATCTAGAAAGAGTAAATAAAAATTTAGGCAGACATCAGCTGTTATACAGTCAATCATCCTTTCAGTCTGTCTTGTTTCATATAATTGTTATGAGGAAAAATTATGTGGAAGATTGTGTTTTCCTGAGCATTTATTACAAATGTAGTAAATAAAATGTGTATCTCCTTCCAACATTAAACACTTTCATCAAACCAGAGTTTCCAGAAATATATTCCCTAAATATAAAGGACATGTGATGATTTAAGTATAAAGTTTATATAGTGATAACGTGTCCACCGAATCAGCGTAAGTCGAGGTAGACTTGACTACGTGGTGATATCCTTTACAGAACTGTTAAATTTACTTCTTGAAGTATATGTACATCCCATGAAAAAAGCAATGTCCGTTGAGGCAAATTTTGTAAACTCCCAAAGAGCTAAAGCCAGGGACGTCCCAGCAGCGAAGAAGAGGCCGAGTGAGGAACGCGGCGATTAATGTAAACCCCAAGGGGAGGAGATTCAGAGGCCAGGGGCGCCGGGCGAGGTGGGGCTAAGTGTTGCGTGCGCGGTTGGCGGCTTTTGTGAGGCAGCGGCGGCAGCGAATAGGGCGGCTCCGTAAGGGGTGGCTGATATGCGTGAAATGGGAAGGTGGCGACACTGGGAAATTGCGACGCCCTCAGCAGCAGTAGCGACTTCGTATTCATGGAGATTTTTCCTTCTTCTTCTCTGTATTTCTCTGCCTTTCCTAAGGTGGTGGTGGTGGTGGTGGCGGTGGCGGCGGCAACAGCAGCGGCAACAGCGGAAGTGACGGTCAGTGTGGGGTGCTTGTCGTTGGGGGAAGATGCCGACTGTGGCTGTGCTAGGCAGACCAGAAGGTAAACAACTGTGACAGGGAAGGGAGAGGCAGGGATTCTGGGAGGGGGACGAAGCAGGGCCCGGCGAAAGCCGGTGCCCGGACGTTGCCGCCGAAAGAGGCTTTTCTCACGAACGCGTTGACGAAGAGGAAGCCTAGGCGCGACACCTCAGTTGCCATGTCCATCTACTTCAGCCCCACTGTGAGACTCTCCTTCTCCTCTGTCTTTATGTTCCCCAGAGACCGCCCCTCTTCTTAGGGTCAGCGGGAAGAACTGTGTCTTCAGAGCTGCTGAGAGGTAGGTGAAGCTGGGAGCGGGGTGTTCTTCTCCCTCATTGCTCTCCCTTCTCCTGGCCTCCTCTTTGCTGCTCTTCTAGTCTTACTTGGGTTATACTTTTCCCTTGGATCCTTCTCAGCTAAAGCTTTCCTACTTCTTCTCACCCTTTTGCTACCATGTTTGGCCCAAAATGAGCGCATGAACTAGGCCTTTTTACTTCTCTCCTAATTCCTAATTTTGAAGGGGCAAACGTTTCATTTTAAGACGGCAGCACTATCTTCGCTGAGATTTCTGACAGAAAAAGGCTGGAATGATTTCCTGGTTATATGATGCTACTATCCCACATTGGGGGAGGGAGCTGTTTTTTTGGCTATCCTTCTTGCTAACAGAGAGCGTAGGTAATGACTTTAGGCATTTGTATAGTATCTTTTCCTTTCAGATATCTTTATTTTGTTGTTGTGGCATTTATTTTCTCTCTTTTAATTATTCAGCAAAATGATAAACAAGGTGGGAAAGAAGGTTGGAATATGGGCTGGCCTTGTGTATCTGTGTGAATGTATTAGTGATGGTTCCAGAGAACTCCAGTCTACTATATCTAAAATATCTTTTCTATTTTCTCTATCCATATTTTAATCCTGAGTGATATGAACTATTTGGCTTTAATTTCAGTTCAGTTTCAGTCTCGTCTCCCTCACCAGCAATATTTGGAAAATGTCTGAAAATTTCTGTTAGTGTGAATTATTTGACAGTACTTTAATCCAGTATTGACAGTACATTAATCCAGCATTCAAGCAATTGGCATTATGCTAATTAGCTTTGAACTCTTGACATATTTGAGCTGCAGTAATATGTAACTTTCTTTGAGCTTACTTAACCTGCAATCCATTTAAACAGGGAAAAAGGAAACATAACTTATTTTGAGGTGATGCATGCATATGCATAATACTGTTCTGTTTTGTTTGTGTGTGTGTGTGTGTGTGTGTGTGTGTGTGAGAGAGCAAAGAGCACTATATTTTTGGCAGTCCTGTTTATTTTTGTAACACTTTATATTAAAAATAGTTTAATGGAGTATTTTTAAAATAAGCAGGTTCCTGTTTTGTTGCTTATTAATCTGATTAATCAATTAAATGCTTGTTTGTAGGACAAGACAAGAATAAAAGCTGACATCAATGCATCAATTTTTAAGAGGATCAAAATATGCTATAGGGTTAGTCCAGAGTTGGCTTTTTCAATTAGTCTAAATGACTGCTTCAGCTAATTTTATAAGGAAAATTATAAAAGTAGAAGAACTAAGTGTTGGCCTTAAGTATATTAAGGTTATGGAGTAATATGAATGATTTTTCCCATGACATCACTTCATCCATAATCATTAGTGCTTCTGATATGGATTGCAGTGTGTATTTCCGTACAGGAATAATTTCTAGAACAGGCTGTTTTACATTCACAATTAATTGGTTCTAGGCAGGAATCCTGAACATATAGGAAAAATAATTCATTGCAGTTTCTATATTATATACATTTTTATTTCCTGGTGATAGAGGTAGAAAGTTTTGTTGTTGTTGTTGTTGTTCCTTATTGTTCCTAGACATAAACAGTCTGGTAAGTTGTATGTTGTTATGAGCCATCTGTGATTAATAGAACATATTCACATTTTACCCTGCAGTAAGTATAATTGGCTTAGAGAATATTGCAAGCTGACGTCCATACGTTTGGAGAAAGCCCAGGTTGGGGAAGGCTGTACTAGTTCCTGGATATCAGCATAGCCTTATTCTGTTTTTTTTTTTTAAACCACAGGGTGGATATAGATATATTATATCTACATGTTACTGATTTCAGAAAATCAGTATGTTGTAACACTAGAAATTAGGCAAAACTTGGGCTAAGTATGAAAACAACAGGGATTTGGAAGAGTGTCCTTGTGATTTTCAGTTCATATACTGTACTTGTAGACAAACTGGATAGCTAGCTTGTTGTGGGAATTGAAATGTGATAAAAATACTTGAAAAATGTGTCTAGTTGGGAGTATTTGATGGACCTGAGTGGACATATGACTATTTCACATGAATATTTTCTTTAACTAGAAAAATGTATTGTCTAGTCATATGCCCTAAAATGGATAGATATTTTAAGAAGTGGAGGAAACCTATTGCAACATTAGTAGTGTGTAGCTTGGAGTTATACAACAATATTATGGCTTTCTCTTTTTTGTATATATGGTCCATAGTTTATACTACTTACAACAGAGTTAAGGGACTTGGAGCCTTCTAGCTTTTGCTAGGTTGTATTCTGAGCTTGAAAGGGCCATTTTTAGTATTTTAGTTTTCTTTGTTTTGAATGTGGAATGATTAGTCCCAATCTCCCACATTTGGTGTTTTATACAGACAAAGGCTACAAAATGTGTTTGTATGTTTATTATGGATTTTTTAAACAATGCTTATTTTATAATAAGTTGGATGGTAAATAGTACTCATCGTAGACTTTTTGGCCTCAAGATAAAACATGAGTGAGCAAGGAGTTGTTTCAAATGACCATTGGTCTCTGTGGTGGAACATTCAAGGGATGTCAGGTTTTGTTTGGTGAGAAGCCAACCCAATCAAATATTCTGCTATAACATTTCAAATGGGGCTGGTTATACTAACCCCTATAAACTATAAATCCTAGCTTTCCTCACCACTAGCTGTGCTGCTGTGTCTCATGGGAGTTGCTGGTTTCTGCCTTTGATTTACAAAATGGATTATGTACCTGTATGAAGATTCTCAGTAGCAACTACTGCCAGAGTGTGCTCAAGTCAGTGTAAAGAATCTGTGAAGGACTGTACTGCAACTTGTTTTGATTTGCATTTTACTGTTTTCAAATGTAGTGGCTGACACTAGATAGAATCTTTTTGTGTCTCCCACTCCATTCTCTTATTTAAATGTTGGTAACTTAATTCTGTATCCTCTAAAATACTTTAAAGGAATGTCCTATATCCTGTCTGACTACTCAGGGTGGAATAATGTGAAATAAATGCTGGAACTGCATTTGGGATATTTGTTTCAACTCTTCTCACCTTGGTCTATACAGAGTTAAAATAAATCTAGAGAGATTTTTTTTTAAAAAAACTTTCTATGAGAAAATGGAAATTGTAAGAGTTAAGTAAACAGTATATGAAAGTATGAACCATAGTTCTTTTTAAAAAATTGCAATAAACCAAACTGAAATAAAATGACTTTAGTGTAATTTAGAAATTTGCTATGTTTGACAGAACAGTTTCTTGATTATCATGAAAAAATGCATGAAAACATTTACTAACAGTTTGTTGGTTACTTTACAGATCTTATAACACATTTTCATGCCAATTAATAGGACAATCTTTGTGGCTTATAAATATTTTTGTACTATTCAGCTCGACTGACTTCTGAGGGTTTACAATAAAAATTAAAAACATCATCAACAATCTATAAAAAATACAGAAGAAAGAATAGGCATCACTGTCCAATGTAAGAAACATTCCATCCCACAATGATCAACTTCTGAATGTCTTTTCAAATAGCATAGTTTTACTGTCTTGCAGAGGATCAAGAGGGAGAGTATCAGGCATACCTCTAGGGGCAAGGTGGTCCATAGTGTGGGCCCATGTTCCTTTAATTTCTCACAGGAATTAACCTTAAACATCCCTTCCCTATATGCATTCATGAGCTGGGCAGATTCTGTTCAGAGGAAAGAGCATATGAAGTATCCTGAAGCCAAACCTTATAGAGCTTTATAGATCAAAACCAGCATTTTGAATTGCACTTGGAAGGTTAGCGTTAGCTAGTTCAGTGATCAGAAAATAGATATTATCCTCACATAATGGCTCTTGCTGGCTAGAATCCTGGTTACCACATTTTTCTCGGTTTCAGCTTCTGAATTATTTTCAGAGGCAGCATCAAGTAAAGTACATTGCAGTAATTTAAACATGTGGTAATGAGGGCATGCTGCCAGGGCCTTCTGACCTGGGTAAGGGTGCAACTGGCATGCCAGCTTCAGCTGGGCAAAGGCCTCCCTGCTAGTGGCTTCCAGTCTGCTATTTGAACTGGAGACATGAGCCTAAGAGGATTCCAAGTTAGGAATCTGTTCATTCAGTGGGAGGATGATCCAATCCAAAGCTAATGGTGGGACCATATTTGAGGCAGGTGTTTTTTGGCAAACAGCAACTTCATCTTGCTGGGATTTAGTTTGAACTTGTGTCTATCATCCAGACCCTCATAGCCTTCAGACAACACGTTAGAATTTCCACAGCAACCCTGGCTCAACCTGGGGTGGTGATGTATATATATCATCAGCATACTGAAAATACCTTATCCCCAAACAGATGCATGATCTCTCCCAGCAGCTTCATATATGTGTTGAAGAGCAACGGGGGCCTTAAGTGTTGGAGGCCCTGTTTATTAATAGTGATATTACTGTGACATATCTCAACTGATGTTACTTGCACTTCAGTTCACTTTTTGAAACACTTTTTTCCTCAACTGTTAATTACAGTTGAATGACTGATAAAAAATATTGTATAAAACTTTCCTGAAAAATTAAACTTATTGGTATGTTGTGAAGTTCTTTTCTTTAAAAGTTTATGCATTTTAGTATTTTAGTTACATAGAAATGTTCGGTGTGTGAAGCAAAAGCAGATTTATTCTCTAATTATGTGGTCATACTGGCTTTTAGCTTGCTTTACTTAGCTGGAGTAAGATAGTAACAAGGTGAAACTTTGCTGTGAAGTTAGCCTGGGGAGCACACTGTTCAGTGAAATGTGTTTACAAAGGGAAGTAAAACAATTTTGATTTTGATTTTTGATCCTGACTTTTCAGGATTCTAGCCATCTAGGTTCTAGGATATTCAATTCACTCTGAGCTTTCTGTTTTGTTTTGTTTTTTATTGCATGCATTTTCTGTTTTTTTCTCTTGTCCAAGATATGGTGGCATTGAATATTGTGTTGTAAATAACATCCTCCCCATGGTCAAGTGAGGAGAAAGAGGCTTGGGCTTGAGAGACAAATAAATTATTTCAGTCACTGGCCAGCATATAGTTTGGGTCTGAAAAGGCATCTACCCCAAGAGTTGCAACCCACCTGTCCCATTCTTTTTTTTTTTCTTTTTTTCAAGGTTCACATTTATCTGTATGCATGAATTTTATCTTTTATATAAAAAATAAACTCCCTCACATTATAATTGCTGTAGATTATTCATTGGGTGTCAAATTGGTCTTGAAATCTCATCTTGAAATGTCATACATGTCGGGCAGAGTGATAATCACAAACACTCCTGTTTGTGCAGAGCACAGCAAAAACTCCAGGAAAATATTAGCCATAAAAGCAAACACAATGCAATGTCCATTTCTTGCTTCCCAAAGAAATCCAGTCAGAAAATATATACTAACTGATGTTTATTGATAAAAATGCAAAATTCCATAAAATGCAAATATCATACAAAATATAAAGAAAAACACATCTTCTCATTTAATGTAGTATCCAAGACTTATTAGCAACACAAGCTTAACAAAATCTCTAGCTACAAACTCTTAGAGAAGAGGTACACTACTTGGTAATTTGTTACAACTACGTAGCCCATAAACCCTACATAGTGGCTACACTAAAACAACTAACAACTACTCAGAGAGGCTGCACATTTTCCTCTCCTTGTATTATAGCTCTATGCCACCCCCACTGGGTAACTAGCATACACATGCCAAAAGGTGGCAGTAAATAGCACAATACACAACACACAATAACAGGTGTTTTTCACATGATCGCTGTAGTCAAAATAATATTTGTTATTGTTGTAAAGATAATGGGATGAATCCTTTCCCATGAGAATGAAAATCCTGACACCCCTCTCAGCCCATTTTCGACACAACAATACACGTTACAAAAATAATACAATTGATTATAACAATATAGAATCAGTTACATTTTTTCAAATCCAAGTCTGGTTAACATTGTTTCATGTTGTACAATAGACAATGATTTGGTAAATACATCTGCAAGATTTGCTTCAGATACACAATACACAAGATCAGTGACATTTTCTAACATAGCTTGTCTTACATTTTTGTACTTTACATCCACATACTTAGTACGAGCTTTTAAGTTTTCTGTTTTAGCTAACCCTATACAGGCCTGGGAATCTTCATGTACTGTATAAGGCAATGACACTTTAATGCCTAAATCAGTGAATAATTGATGAAACCATCTTAACTCACAAATTGTTTCTGACAAAGCTGCGAATACAGCTTCTGCAGTAGACAAGGCAATTGATGTTTGTTTCTTTGCTTTCCATGCAATTGTGGATTCACCAAATGTACAAACAAACCCAGTTATTGACTTTCTGTCACCTTCTTCTGCAAATGAACTATCAACAAAAATTACAGGCTTTTCAGGCCCTTTGGCTGACATTTTGGGACAAAAATCTACTGTACCTTTTAAATATCTCATTACCCTTTGTAATCCTTGCCAATCATGCTCAGTTGGTTTAGCCACTTTACGGCTCAAAACTCCAACAGCATAGGATAAATCAGGACGTGTCCATTGGGCTAGGTGAAGGATTGAACCTATCACAGAATGGTACACTTCAGGTTTTTCACACAACTTTTCACATGTCTCATTTTTTAAAAAATCACATGTCATTGGGGTCTTTACAGGTTTTGCATCTGACATCCCCATCTGTGCTAACAACTGTTCTATCTTTTTCTTCTGGCTCAGATTTCTCCATTTTCAGTTCTATGCACTTCAATACCAAGGTAGTATCTTAACATACCCAAATCCTTCATTTTAAAATATTTCTCCATTTGCTTTGCAAATTCTTTTACCAAGTTTAAAGAACCAGTGACAAGACAAAAATCATCAACATAAGTGATAAGGACTGTATAATTTTCTCCAGTTCCTCTGGTGTACACACATGAATCAGCTAATGATTTCTTGAAACCAATTTCTAACAAAGCTTTATCTAAACATTGATGCCAACATCTCCCAGCTTGTTTCAATCCATACAGTGCTTTACGCAACCTGTAAACTTTCTGGGAATCTCCACATGAATATCCTGGCGCTTGTTTCATGTAAACAACTTCAGGAAGATCAGCATTTAAATAAGCTGTATCCACATCAAAATGATGAACAACCATGTTTCTTTGTGCAGGTAAGGCCAACATTACATGCAATGATTCAGGCCTAACTGTGGGTGCATATGTCAGGTTATAATTCACAAACTGCTCTTGTGAATAACCCTGTGCCACCAACCTAGCTTTATACTGCACAGTATCATCAGGTAAAAGCTTCTTTCTAAATACCCATCTGGAACCTATGGCTTTCATAGCCATATGATTTACCTATGATACAGGTAAATCAACAATTTAGGGGTTCAGGTGGAACCGCTTTTGTTATACGGGTTGACCTACGTGGAATCTCAAAGACGCTTTGTTCCTGTTTTTCACTTTTCTCTGTTGCCTGTGCCTTTAACTGCTCAGCTTCAGCTACAGCCAGCAACTCCTCCGCTGCCGCTTCTTGTTTTATCTGCGGAGAGGGGGGTGCATTGGCTGCTTGCTCTCTAGCTAAGTCTGTGTATGAAGGCAAAATGACTTCTGAATTTGCATGCAGCCTTTGCCAATTCGACAGCTCTTCAAAATTACAACTTCTGGAAATAACTACTCTTCCATTTCCTACTGAAAATCTATATCCTTTAGATTCTCCTGCATATCCAACAAATCTAAGACGCCGTGTTTTTGGTTGGTTTTTCCTCCTTTGAGCCTGAGGAATCTGTACGTAGGCAAATGTTCCAAACGTACGCAAGTGCTTTAAGGAAGGATATCTCCCATACAGCAAAAAATAAGGAACTTCATTCACAGCTGAATTCCAGTGTCTATTTGTGAGAAACACTGCTGTTAACATTGCTTCACCCCAGAAATGGGATGGCACATTAGCATCCTGCAGTAGGCTATCTTTAAAAACCTTCAGAACGCCAACCTTGCACTCAGCTACGCCATTTTCTGCAGACACACCAACATTTGTTAATCTGTGGAAAATGCCTTTTCTACGTAGCCAGTTTTGAAACTCATTGCTTACAAACTCACCCCCTCTGTCCGTTTGCAAACTCCCTACTTTGTGCCCATGTTTTCTCTCAACAAAAGCCACAAACTCTTTGAAACAAGAGAAAGCTTCAGATTTCTGTTTAAGCAAATAACAAAACGTGAAACGTGTTTTATCATCCACTAACACAAACATAAATCTTGCTCCACCTTCACTTAAAGGAAACGGACCAGCCAGATCTGCATGCACAAGATCAAATGGTTTTTTTAGCAATTCTGCTACTTTTCCTAGCAATAGGTGCAGATTTTATCTTAGATTGCTTACACACAGTACAATCAAGATATTTTGCACACTTCTTGAATCTCAAATCTGGATATACTTTTGCCATTTTTGACAAACATTTCCATCCTGGATGTCCAAGCACTCTGTGATAATAATGTATGCAATCATCATGCAAAGACACATTGCCAGTGCCACTTCCAATTAACACATCTTGTTTAGGAAGCATTTCATACAATTGATTAACCAATTCCCCTCTAGCACATTCAATCCCCTCTTTACTTACATAGCACTCAGAACCTTGGAATACAACAGTATAGCCAAGTTTAGTTAATACAGGGACACTGAGAAGAGAATAATCAAGTGTAGGCACACAAAATACATCAGAAACCACTTCCCCCAAACAAGGAATGAACACGTTACCTTGCATGGTTACTTTAGCTACAGAACCATCAGCCAAGTTAACTTGTTGGATTTTAGGCTTGCATTTGGTCAGTAACAACTGCTCATTGTTTACAATGATTTCACTACAAGCAGAGTCCAACAACCACTTATCAGTACAATGTTTGTTTCTGTTAGACATCAAGGCAGACACCATTCTAGTGCTTGCTTGCTTTTTAACAAATTGTCCTTTTCCACGACGAGGAGCCTTTCTGGAACTCTCAGTAGGCTGATTTTTCATAGGACAGTCTTTTAGAAGATGTTTGGCAGACTGACAACGAAAGCATTTCCTCACCATGCACGCAGTCTCTGTGCCAGTAGAAGAGCGCTGCTTTACGTTATCAAGCCTCTTCTTTGATGGTAATTGTAAATCCCTTGAACTCTGAATCTCTTGCAATCTGTTTGTCAGGTAATCAACAGTAAGATCTGCAGATGATAAAACATTCACAGCTTCTACAAGCATATCAAACGAATCATCCAGACTCGAAAGTATTATACATGCTTTTTGATTCTCGGGAAGCTGCATATTCCGATCTGCCAACTCAGCAAACAAAGTTTTCATCTTGTTCAGATGCTCAATCACATTAGCACCTTGCTCCAATTTAAGGTTATACAACTGCTTTGACAAACTTACGATGGCAGCTGAAGTCTGTCTTGCATAGATTTCATGCAATGCCACCCAGCATCCATTAGCAGTCTCCAAATTACGAACATGCACTAGTTCTGAAGACTCAAGTCCCAATATAAGATTACCATATGCTTGGTCAAGCAAAACTCTCTCGGCATCTGTAGGAGCTGCTGGCGCAGGATTGTTTACAACTTGCCAGAGCCCTTCTTTCATGAAGAAAGATTTCATCTTTATACTCCATGTCTGGTAGTTCTTTGAATTCAATCTTTCAAACGGAAAACTCACCGTTGTCGTTGCCATGTTGCACACTTTATAACAGGCACTTGACACAGAAAGAATCCAAACTTCAAACAAAACGTTGACCAGATGCTCACAAGCAGGGTGATAAATCCATAAATCTCCCGTCACTTAGGAATTTCAGTCCTGGCTTCCAGCACCGGCATCCACGGCAAAACAAGCCTGGAATTTCACGCCTGGGCTAGCACACACCTGGGACCACAGTCCTGGGACTAGCACTCCTGGAACCATAATGCTGGAACAATACTCCACACCTGGGCCGGCACAGCACCACTGGCCATAACCTGGGCCCATAACCTGTCGGGCAGAGTGATAATCACAAACACTCCTGTTTGTGCAGAGCGCAGCAAAAACTCTAGGAAAATATTAACCATAAAAGCAAACACAATGCAATGTCCATTTCTTGCTTCCCAAAGAAATCCAGTCAGAAAATATATACTAACTGGTGTTTATTGATAAAAATGCAAAATTCCATAAAATGCAAATATCATACAAAATATAAAGAAAAACACATCTTCTCATTTAATGTAGCATCCAAGACTTATTAGCAACACAAGCTTAACAAAATCTCTAGCTACAAACTCTTAGAGAAGAGGTACACTACTTGGTAATTTGTTACAACTACGTAGCCCATAAACCCTACATAGTGGCTAACACTAAAACAACTAACAACTACTCAGGCTGCACATTTTCCTCTCCTTGTATTATAGCTCTATGCCACCCCCACTGGGTAACTAGGTACACATGCCAAAAGGTGGCAGTAAATAGCACAATACACAACACACAATAACAGGTATTTTTCACATGATCGCTGTAGTCAAAATATTATTTGTTATTGTTGTAAAGATAATGGGATGAATCCTTTCCCATGAGAATGAAAATCCTGACAATACAATACATTTTAACTATGGTATTAATAAGAGTTGTACACATAAACTAAAGAAAGCTGTTTGCTTTTTTGCCTAAAGGAGGAATTGGGTCTCCTTATGAATATTCCATGTTATGAACCTTCACCTTCAATCTGGGGTAGTTCTGTAAATATATATTTTAGCATCTTACTGACTTTGTATTTGAACAAGATCCTACAGTGCAAGCTTCTATTTGTCCTTTCAAAAGTAAGATTCAGAAATAATTCATGGGGTGCCCAGTACCAGAACGTAAGTTTGTGACTATTAACTCTCAGTATCGTCACAAGAATTTATTTACATGATTTATATCTCATACTTTCAAAATATGATTCTGTTATTGACTTAACAAGGAAAATAAACTATACTGAAAATACTAAGAAAAAATAAAGATAAGTTTAAAATAACAGCAATCTAATTAGACTAAAACCATGCAACTTAAAATTTCAAAAATAGTTCTTAAATATATATTTTTTAAAATTCAGTTTATTATGCCAGGTATTTAAGAAATGTCCTTATGGGGTCATAGAAGAGGGCATTTTGAAATCAGGTCCTTGGAGAGATGCCCCAAATTATTACTGTACTGATCTATTTGAAAGTACAGGAAGAGGAGAAGAATTAAAAGACAACTGATTTAAAAATCTTTAAACTTGTGTTGTGACTTTGCATGCTGCTTATCTATAAATGTTATATTAGGAAATCTATCATTTGGACTTTGCTGATCTCTGTACAAATTGTAAGCAAATTCTTCATATTTTAAAGGGAATAAAGGGAAAGCAACAATGACCTTAGCTGTAATTTGTCCCATTTCCAAACTATGTTTAAAAGATTGGGGATTAGCAACATACAGGTAGTCCTTGAGTTATGACCATTTATTCAGTGACTGTTCAAAGTCATGATAGTGCTGAACAAAGGGACTTATGACTGGTCTTTGAAGTTCTGGTTGTTGCAGCCCTCCTGCGGTCATGTGAACAAAATTCAGGTGCCTGGCAACCAGCTCGCACATGTAACTAGTTACAGCTGCAGCACCCCACAGTCCCATGGTCGCCATTTGCAACCTTCCCTGCTGGCTTCCCCCAAGCAAAATCAATGGGAAGCTAGCAAGGAAGATTGCAAATTGCTGGGGTAAATCTCCCTCCGGCCTTCCTTCACTCACACCACCACACCCTCCTTCCCCCCTTCGCTCACACCCCATGCCCTCTTTCCCTGGTCTCCCTGTGCTTGCAAACATGCATGCACCCCATGCCCTTTTCTACAACCAGCGATTGCATGCATGCATCCCGTACCCTCTATGCACAGCCTCCCTGCAATCAGACACATGCATGCACGTACCCTGTACCCTCTTTCTCCAGTCTCCCTGCGATCACATGCACCCCGTGCCCTCATTCCCTGGTCTTTCTGAGTTTCCTTTGCACCAAGCATCCTCTCCCTTGACTTGCACGTGGCCAGCGCTGGGCCTCCCAGGGCTTCTGCCACCCCCCTGTGGCACCCCCATGCTCCTTACCAGCATTCCCTCCGCTTCCCACTTAATGACCCACACATCTTGGGTTACATCCCAACAATTGGGACTGCCTGGATTGCCTTCACTAAGCAATATAGTCACGTGACATCATGCTTTATGACTGCATTGCTTAGTGATGGCAATCCTGGTCCCAATTGCAGTTGTAACTCGAGGACTACATGTAATTGCTTATTTCACATTGCTGAATCTTCCCTAGAATGAGCATTCTATTAATTGGAGTAGAGATGCAATTGTCTAATTCTTTATCCCTTTTAGCAGTTGAAAAACTGTGGATTTAATCTGATATCAGTATTTTATAAGACTAGATTTGGTTGTTGTTGGTTTTTGTGCTATATTAATAGTTTCTCATCCTCTCTGCTACCTTATGACTGATGTTGTTAAACTTTACACAAGTTTAGGATGATCTTAAATCAATATGAATGTATTTGTATGATACAATGTCTCTAAAAAAGCTCAAATGAAAGAAAGAAAAATGTAGGAGTGCAAGAGTATATGCAGTGCAAGCTGAAATATGACTACATTTATTCTGTTCTATGTATATGAAATTAACTAGTTGCTCAGAGGAATGGTTTTTGAGGACGTGCTAATAACTTCTAAAATACTTTCAAACTTGTCTGTCTTTAACATTCAGGCAGTCCTTGCTTAACAACCGTTCGCTTAACAACGGTTTGAAGTTACAATGGCCTTGGAAAGGATGCTTTACAGCCCATAAAGGACTTCTGGCTATCATAAAACGTCGCCCCCTTGCTGCAGTCACATGGCTGCATTTCAGGTGCTTGGCGACCAGCTCACTTTTATTCCTGAAGGTGTACTCCTGAAGATGTTCCTTCAGCCCAACCAGGGGTTTCCCCTCCATTTCTGTCCCAATTGTGGTTGTTAGGCAAGGACTACCTGTAGTCTTCTACCTTTATCACTAAAATATCTCCATGCAGTCATGAGCCACTTACTTTGAAATGGCTGACAGCCACTTTTAAGATAAAATTCATAATCCTTTTTTGGATTAACTCATTTGTTTAGTCATACCTATGTTCCTCATTTGTGCAAATATAGGTAGTCCTCACTTAACCACATTTGGGACCAGCAACTCTATCACTAAGTGACACAGTCATTAAATAAGATCATGTGACTGCAATGGGCTTACGACCTCACTTCTGCCATGGTCATTAAGTGAGACATCACATGACCATGATTTGCAAGGCATTTTGTTGTTACTTGTCCTAGCCAATGAAATGGGCTTAAATTTCATTAACCACAATTCAAATACAATTAGGTGTCTGACTTATCTGTTATTTTTATAACGTGGTGTCCCTGTGTAACATATTGTCCCTGATGCAGAATCAATGCACTTGCTGTTGCTTATAATTGGTATTTGGCAGAAGATTCAGTACTGATTGATTAATCATCCCAAATTAGTTTGTGGTGCTTTTTAAGGGACTGTTACACCAGACATTTTATCATCTTTGTAGCACATGTCTGAATTTCTTCCAGGATAACAACATCCTTTATAAGCTATGGTACCCAAACCCCAAACTGTTATTCCATGAAACATTGTACATCTGTGCAGTTTGAAAGTGGTATTCATGTTAATACCTTAAATATAAAAAAAGTATTGATAATTCATGTGTTGTCTGTTAGAAACTATGAGTGTGCCATGTACTGGATTTATTTCTATTCCAATTTCCAAGGCAAATCAGTAGCTTACTTCCTTGGATTGACTGGATGGATTTGAATCTGCTCCAATCTAAGTTTTTTATGGGCCCTCCATGAAGTTATAATTTTGATTTATTTCACTGGGTCTCAGGGATACTGCAACAGATGGAAACACAGCAACTACAGTGGAAAAGAGAAAATGATCTAACTCTCATTTTTTACATAAACAGTAAGGAACTTCTGTGTTCTTTTGCATAAAACACTGTGATGAGGAAGCAGTAATACTGGATTTAATTTTTGATTTGACAGTAGAGCTATCAAAGTGACTCTTATGATCATTATTGGCCTTAATCACCTGACTCCTGGAGGGTGGAGAGATACCTTTATTTATCATTCATTCTATCATAATACCTAACCCTCATCCAATCTCCCATCTTCATGTGTGATGGTCTTTTCTGAGTTGCTTCAGCTGGCACAGTAATAACTTTATTTTATAGAAAATATCAATGTTCTCATCTGTTATACAGTATATCTGATGCAACTCCCAAGAATCAACACCGGCTTGGGAAAAAAAGTTATAATTGTTTATCAAGTCTTATTTCTTTTATATGAATCCTTTCCATTTATCCATCTACAATTTGGAATGATTCAATTTCACTGAAGTTATTGTAGTTGAAATTTGCATCACTTTCTGTCCCCAAAAGACAATGTTACAGGGACTTCTAAAATGAGATTTTAAAGTAATGTTACTTGAAAAGCTTTGCATTAATTTCAGTGAAATTTGGCATGACTTGACAAAGCTCTAGCTTGCTTTCATAATCCATCCGAGTATTCTGTAAAAGCAAGCCAAAAACACACTTGTTTGTTATCCTAATTTATCATGGGAAAAATATAGATATGATTTTCTAAATATTGCTCCAGTTGTAGGAATTGAGTCAGATGACATTACATCCTGAGCAATCTATGTTAGACTGCATATTCCTTGAAGCACTTTGGATGTAGTATTGTGTATTTCACTTGGTTCTATCTTGTGCTTTTGATTTAACACTCTGCATGTAATGTGTGTCATGTTTACCACTGTTAATGCATCAGTTACTTAAGCTTTGTTCATTATTAATTTGAATAACAGCCCTTTCATGATGATGATGATGATGATGATTTGTAGTACTCTGTTATCTATAATTAATTTTTGACGGCTGCTGTTTATCCTGAAATATTAATTACCTGTGTAAAAAGGCTGTATAAACCTTTATTTTATGGTAGTTTCACTTAGCATTTTTCAAACATTTTTCAGAAATGTTTGGGATTTGTTCAAAAAGATAGATATATTGTTACATTTTTGTATATTGGACAAGTAATTCTATTTCGCTAAAGAATATAAATAATGCTGATATTTAGGCTTACTTACAAAAGCCACAAAACTTCTAATTACTTTACATTCTTTTTGGTGTTACTAAATCTACTTTGTGTTTTACTACATTCTTGTTATAGACCAAGCTATTTGCCTATAAATCAAAAGTATGTACTGAACCATTTTCTGATTTTCAAAATGTCAGCCTTGTCAAATATTTAGTTAGTTAAAATATGCTATTAAAAACAATAGATGTTTTTGAGAATAGATTCAGACTGTGTCAAGTATATTTTAAAATATTATTTATTTAAAATATAATACTTTATTTAAAATTAAAATTAAAAATATTTTAATTTCTTGATGTTCATATTAGACCAAATTGATATACTGATGAAAATATATTGGGAATAATGAAAAGGTGTATTTGTAGTGCTGTAAGTTCAGCATTTCTTGTTTTCATGTGAAATGATGCCTATTTCGCTACTGAGTGACAGGTTAAAGATAAGTAAACAGGAAAGGGTAACTAAGAAGCTGAATATCTTACAGCTTACTGTATGACTTGGTACAATATTGTAAGTGAGGCAGGAGTTGTCTCTTCTGGGCTTTTAGATAACTTTGCTTATGGAACAGAGAGCCAGTTTGGTGTAGTGGTTTAAGACACTAGGCTAAAAACCAAGCGACTGTGATTTCTGGTCCTTCCTTAGACACAAAGCCAGCTGGCTGACATTAGGTCACTCCCTCCCGCTGAGCCCTAGGAAGAAGGCAATGGCAAACTACTTCCAAAACTCTTGTCAAGAAAACTACTTGGACTTATCTAGGCAGTTACCAGAAGTCAAGAATGGCTCAAAAACATTAAAAAAAAATCCTATTAAATGTAGCGTCTTCTGTCCTAAGATCCCTTCATTTGCAAATAAGGCTGCTCTTTGTTCAAGTTTAATATTTCTTAGTTTAAACCTAGGTCATGTCCATGAAACGGGATTATAGTTAATGCACATAGTGTAAAAGTTGGGGATAAAGAGTTTAAAAGTTAATATTTAAACAAATCTTTCTCCAACTGATTGTTATGACAACTTCACTTTTGATAAAGCAAGATTTTCTATACTGACTGTTGCTGAATAAAATGACAATATTATTCAATATTAGAAAATGAAACAATAGATTAAATATTAAGGTGTTTCTAAGCTTCAGGAATTTTATGAAATTCTAAAGTTTTCTTTATTTACATTTTTTCCAGGTGATTCATGGCAGGGGACGTGGAAGGATTTAGTTCCTCCATCCATGACACCAGTGTCTCAGCTGGGTTCAGAACACTGTATGAGGAGGGATTATTGCTTGATGTCACTCTTGTTATTGAGGATCACCAATTTCAAGCTCATAAAGCACTTCTTGCCACCCAAAGTGATTACTTCAGGATTATGTTTACTGCTGATATGAGAGAACGAGATCAAGACAAAATCCACTTAAAAGGACTGACAGCAACAGGCTTCCACCATGTTCTCCAGTTCATGTATTATGGAACTATTGAACTGAGTATGAGCACTGTTCATGAGATCCTGCAGGCTGCCATGTATGTTCAACTTATTGAAGTGGTGAAGTTCTGCTGCTCCTTTCTTTTAGCAAAAATATGTTTGGAAAACTGTGCAGAAATTATGAGACTTTTAGATGACTTTGGTGTAAACATCGAAGGAGTAAGAGAAAAGCTGGATTCCTTTTTGTTAGAAAATTTTGTGCCTCTCATGGCCAGACCTGATTTTTTGTCCTATCTCAGTTTTGAAAAGCTTATGACTTATTTGGATAATGATCATCTGAGCAGATTCCCAGAGATAGAACTCTACGAGGCTGTTCAGGCTTGGCTGCGGCATGATAGAAGACGCTGGAGGCATACCGACACCATCATTCAGAACATCAGGTTTTGTTTGATGACACCATCCAGTGTTTTTGAAAAGGTTGGTGCATTTGAAAGCAGTAGATAGTATTCATGTGCTTAGGACAGCATGCTATTCATAGGTAAAATTCCCAAAATTAGTTGAAGGGGAAATATAAGACAGTGTTTTAGAAAGTGGAATCTTGAAATCATGTCTGAAATGAGTGCCATTTAATTTTAAAAGCAAAGTTCCCCAGTTGCAATCTATAAGGATTTACAATCAGAAAACAGGTAGGTCTACAACTTTTTTGATCAATGAAAGTGAAAACCATTCAGTAATGAAAAGTCTACAGGACTGTGTTTATGATAATCAGTGAAATCTATGGTTTGCATATACTGATGTGTATTAATATGGCACAATTGTGAAAATCTTATATGTTGAAAAATAAAATACAATGTAAGGGTTTTAGCTTCCTTCTAAAAAATTTAGCTTCCTTCTAAAAAGTTCAAAAATGTAAGAGTGTGCTAGAGAATGAAACTCAGCATTTATCTTTAGATGTTGAACCTGATTTATTGATTTGATATATATCCCATTTGTACAGGAGCTCAAGGTGACATACAGTACATAGTGCTCCCTTCTTGTCCTTATTTTTTTGGTTCCAACAGTATCAGTGCAGGATCTAAACTGTAATTTTAAAAAATTAGGGGTCTTCATTAAGAAATTTAAAAAGATGATATGCTCAATAACTGCAGGTGAACTCTGAGATCAGCTCTTCATGCTTGTATGTTTAGGGAATCTGGTACTCTTTATTCTGATTCTGTAGAAAGAGATATGAGGTCCTAAGTTTTAGTTCTATTTTCTGTTTCTTCATAGGAATATATGGGAGGCTCTGTTTGCTTGGGATATAACATAAATTGTTTGCTTGGGATATAAATTGTGGTTCCTCTTCCAAGATTGCTCTTCTCCAGTGGCAGAACAGTGGGGATTGTGGTAGATGTGCACTAGGTTGAGGCTGTGGTAGATGTGCACTAGGTTAGGGCTAGTACAGATCTTTGGAGGATATGGTTGTTGGAGTGTAAGAAATAGCTTGAATCAATTAGGAACTAGTTTATTGACCAGGTTTACTAGTTAAAGAGAGGAGGCTTTAAATTATGACTTTAGGAATTTAGCACAGTTTGACTCTAGAAAGGCTCTTTAAATTGGAAAGGTCAGGACTGACAATATTAAAGAAAAATAAACAGGGTATGAATAAGGGATGAAGCAACAGAGAAAGTAAGTGATACGTAATATTGCTTAAACAAATTAAATACAAAACAAAGTTAAATTAGGCCAACTATAAGTGTTTCCTTTTTATGTAGCTAAAGGATGGGTCTTCTCTGGTTACTTGTGTATCAGAAGTATGCATAGCCTGTAAGAGATGTATCATCCTGCTTGGATAGGATGCCTATCTTCCCCCTACCCCTAAATCTGATTATATAAATAACAGTCCTTCTATAATTTCCAAATAAAAATTATTGGTATGATAGTGTAAAATTGGAAAACAAATCTCAAGATATAGCTTATGTACCGCTGCATTATATAGAATTGGATTTTTTGACAGCCTCAACATCAATGGTTGGCTGGAAAATCTTGTCCAGGAATGGGTGAATATTTGGTGACTAGAATGTAATATGATTAATCTAATTTAAAAAAGTATAGATGTGGAGAAACTATGGCTTTTTAGATGTTGCTGACCTAATAGAACTCCAGAAGTATTAGCATGCCTGAACTGTTGAAAGAGATGCTGGGAGTTATAGGCTAGCATATTTGGAGAGTTGTAAGTTTCCATATTCTTGTAATAGATTTTAAGAAAGCAAACTCTTCTCAAGTATATCTTCTCTCTATGCATAATCTGTGTTATTTTATAGACAAAGCTTTAATTAATACATAGTACTTCTGAAATATGTTTATGTAATCCAGTATAAATTCTGCACTTGCTATTCAACTGCTACTAATACACAAATATAATTTGTAAAATTGAAGTTATCTGCAAACTATAATAGTGTCATGTCAGGTAAAGATGTTATGTCAACTGCACAGTTTTCTTTTAATATCTATAGAATTATTATGCCTGTTAAAAATATACAACATGCTAAAATCCATGTATATTTTGATAAAGTGTTAGGTGAAACTTAATTGATGTGGTTGACATTAAAGGCACATTTTAGAGCAAAGGGAGTCTTTATTACTGTATATTGTATTTTCATGTTAAGGTACTTTATATATATTTCTAAAATCAGATTTTATAACGATCTTTATTACCATATTTTGTATGTTCACGTTAAGGTACTATCTATCTATCTATCTATCTATCTATCTATATCTATTAGATATATAGATATATATAAATATAAAATGAGATTATCTGCTTTGAGCTAAAAGTGAAATGACTACATCCTAAGAGATCAAGCTAAGTAACCAATAGTATTGCAAGTATATTTTCCAACATTTAACCATAATGCTATATATTGAATTAAAAAAAAAATAAATATTTAAAAATAAATATTCTGATTGTTGTGTACTGTAATCATTGGTTACAAATATTTGAATTAATGAAACTTTAATTTGTTTTCCTTGTATGATTTTTATTGCTTCATTTACTTTTAGATATTTATATCTGTTTTTTCATCCTTTTGTCTCCAGGTTTAGTTTTTGTTTTTTTTTAGTGTATGCATTTGTAGTCTGTCTGTCTGTCTGTCTGTCTGTGTCTGTCTGTCTGTCTGTCTGTCTATCTATCTGTCTATCTTCATATAAGTTCATATATCTCATCTATTAATAAGGCTAACATATATATATATATATATATATATATATATATATATGTTATATATATATATAAAAATTTGTCACCGCCCATCTCATTAGCTTCCAAAAGAAGGAGGACATTTTTTACCCGAAAGCTCTGAGAACTTATCAATTTAAAGTACTGTACTTTTATTGCTGTCACTCATCTATCTGCAGTGTAGACTTAGTTTCATTTGTACAGGTAGTACTCGCTTAACAATTGCCCTGTTTAGCAACTATTCAAAGTTATAATAGTGCTGAAAAAGTAACTTTACAGCTGGTCCTCTCACTTATGACCATTGCAGCATCCCCGCGATCATGTGATCGAGATTCAGGCACTTTGCAACCAGTGGGTGTTTACAAATGTGGCAATGTACCATGGTCATGTGATTGCCACCTGCACACTTCACAGCAGGCTTCTGACAAGCAGAGTCAATGGAGAAGCCAGCAGTAAAATTGCAAGTTGCAGTCATGTGATGTCTCACTTAATGACCCCAGGTGGTTTGCTTAATGACTGTGGCAGAAGTGAGGTCGTAAGCCCATCGTGGTCATGTGATGTCTCGCTTAATGACCACGTTGCTTAGTGACCGAGTTGCGGCTCCCAATTACCATAGTTAAGTGTGGACTACCTGTAACTTTTGTCTGGAGACTCTGCCCATTTTTTCTCAAAATGCTTTGCTCTAGCATCATCTCTTTTGTCCTGTGAATTGTTAAGTAAATGTAAAAGGTATCTTGGTATGCATGTTTTGAGTGGGGTGGTGAAAGAGAGGAATAGGGTGATGCTCAAGCTAACAGCTGATAGCATTGAGATCCAGGATGGCAATAAAGGACTCTTAAACAAATAGTGACAAAGAAATTAAAAGTTCCAGAAGTATTTAGACCTGCATTGGCAGAATAGAGAAGAAAGTGTTTCCTTTTTATGAAATGGTTACTGTTAAAAAAGGAACTTGGTATGGATCAAACAACACTGTATTAAGGACATATTATATAAACTGATCTTTGGTTTGCGTCTCTGTTCAGATTTCATTTTTAAGAATATAATAGGTGGTCTAGTTGAAGCAAGAACCATGTTGTACACAAATCACTTTATTGTAGTGATTCAAAGTTTAATTGGTGTAAACGATTTATGAAATAAATTTAATTAATTAGTAAATAATCATTCTCATGGTGAAGACAAGTAATAGGGATGTAATTTAACAACACATTATTTTTGAGGCTATCTTGAAGGTGGAACTTTAGAAATAAAAGTGTTAAAACTAAACTTTCCTTGTAACAATAGCTTTTCAAGTTAAGTTTCATAAATATCAAATAGGTGTTTATTTCAAGATCACTTTTATTTAATGTAATTTACAAGAAGACACATTTAAAAATCTAAAAATCTAAAAATACATTTCTAGGTTGGTGGCCTTGGCATGTTGTTAGATAAGAAGAAACGAGACAAGGAAGAAATGCGTGTTATATTAAAACAATTCATGTAGAGTGAAAATGAGACATTACAATTCTCATTCATGTAATTGATAATAGAGACTTTCCCTATTATTAGCTAAAGAAATATTTAATTTTAAAAGTATAAGTAGTCCTCACTTAATGATGGGACCAGCAACTCCATCACTAAGCGACACAGTTGTAAAGCACAACATCATGTGACCATGTTGATTTACAGCAGTTGTGGTAGTTCCAGTTGCCATTGTTAGACAAATCCCATGTAGTCACAGTGTCCCATGGTCATGTGATTGCCATTTGCAACCTCCTGACAGCTTCCCTGTTGACTTTGTTTGTCGGAGGCTGGCAGTGAAGGTCTCAAATGGCTATTACATGACCATGTGACACTGCAATGTAATTGCAAACCAGTTGTCAAGTGCCTGCAATCACATGATCGCAAGGACGCTGTGACAACCGCAACTACAAGGAACAGTCATAAGTCCCCTTGTTCAGCACCATCATAACTTCAAATGGTTGCTCAATGAGTGGTCACTGAACAAGGACTACCTATGGATATGTTCTAAAAAAGTGTATAAACTCAGAGTGGGTTCCCTAAAATTGTTACTGTTTTCTTGTTAGCTTTAATTTGTGAAATAAAATCACGTAAGTCCTGCTACATATAACTGAATGATGATCAACCTTGCATTGTTACTGTGACTGGCATTCTTGTACAATTAAGGAAGATTTGAAAGGTGTTAAATGCATAAACAGAACATATAAATGCAGATGGATTATCATTAAAGCAACCATGGCTATTTACATCTTCTGATTCAAATTCTGAATTTTGCAGGGCCCTAATTAGCTGTGTTGTCAAGTCAGAAGTAATATAATGCAACTGGAGAACTTGCCTCAGTATTAGACTAGACAAGTTTAATATTTTTTAAAAAGCAGAGCTTTGGGGAATTCAGTATCATGTTAGGGAATTCACTATTGGTGATGCTGTGCATGTATGTTGACTACATGAATTAGTCAGCTAGTGGAATACAAGTTTGTATTTGGCTGATATGGTAATCTTTTGTACTTTAGGGTCTGATAACTTTATACTGTAATGAAGCTTATTTGTGAATTTGAAGTTTGAAAGGGATGTTTCAGGGGACCAGACAATTTAAATGGTTCCTTCTGTTGGATGTTTTTATGGCCTTGGAGAAATATACATCAAAATGTGGGGAAAGGGATTTAGTTATTTATTAAAAGTATATTTTTGTTGAAAAGGATCAGAACTGGTTTACAAATCTGGTAAAATAAATCATTAAAAGATAAATGTTAGATGGAGTTATATGGTAGAAGGAGTCAATGATGAAGAAGGCCAATCTAAAAATGTTAATTTTTTTTAAAGATACCTAAACAAATCAGTGTTGGGATCTGTCATACTGAAGAGGAGAAAAAATGTTGTTCAGTGTAGCCACAGCCATCAGAATTGTACAACTCTGAGTAATTCTGTTGAAGAGCAGCAGAGAGGAAGTGACACTGGTTGATCAGATTATTTAACAAGATCTGCTGGGTTTTTAGGATTTCAGATAATAAATCTTATTTGAAGTATTTGTTTCATGGTTTCCCTTAATTGGGGAAATTAGGCCAACTTATTTCTGAACAACTTTTCTATAATGTTCTCCTTGGTTAGTATGCTACATACAAAGTGATATATAGCTTGGGGCCTGCGTGTCCTAGGGACCACTTTTCCCCAACCATTTCTGCCCTTTGTCCCCAATGGGCCAGGAGTTATGGTGGGAAGGGTCCCAGCATGGGATATTCTTTGCACAGCTCCATTTCTTTGAAATAGCTTGCCTCCTGAGGCAAGGATAGCCCTCATCCTCATGGATTTCTGGAAGCAAGAGAAAACATGGCTGTTCCTGAAGTCCTCGGGGAATAATTATAACCAGCAGTGGTATATTCAGTAAGTTTAACTTACTATTTTTAGCACTAATTTGAGATTTAATTGGATTACTATTTAAATTATTATATTGACTTATATTGCATTTTATGAGTAAGTTCTTAAACCTAGTATCTAGGATACCTAGAGTCTGCCTAGTTTCAGGTGGTAGATACATCTTGAAAATAAATACACATATTTTGCTCTATCCTTAGGTGAAAACTTCAGAATTTTATCGTTATTCCCGACAGTTACGGCATGAAGTGGAGCAGGCTATGAATTACTTCCACAGTGTGCATCAACAGCCTTTGATGGAAATGAAATCAAATCGCATTCGTTCTGCCAAACCCCAGACTGCAGTATTTAGAGGAATGATAGGACACAGTATGGTAAATAGCAAAATCCTCCTCCTGCACAAGCCAAGGGTCTGGTGGGAGTTAGAAGGCCCACAAGTACCTTTAAGACCAGACTGCCTTGCTATTGTTAATAACTTTGTATTCTTATTGGGTGGGGAAGAGTTGGGGCCAGATGGTGAATTTCATGCTTCCTCCAAGGTGTTCCGATATGATCCAAGGCAAAACTCTTGGTTGCGAATGGCAGATATGTCTGTACCACGGTCAGAATTTGCTGTTGGTGTTATTGGAAGATATATCTATGCAGTAGCTGGAAGGACAAGAGATGAGACATTTTATTCAACTGAACGATATGATATTACAGAAGATAAGTGGGAGTTTGTAGATCCTTATCCAGTCAATAAATATGGACATGAAGGAACTGTTCTTGGTAGCAAGTTGTACATCACTGGTGGAATAACGTCGTCTTCTACATCCAAGCAGGTGTGTGTGTTTGATCCCAGTAAAGAAGGGACTGTGGAACAGCGAACAAGGAGGACTCAAGTAGTGACTAATTGTTGGGAAAACAAGTGCAAAATGAATTATGCAAGATGTTTTCACAAGATGCTTTCTTATAATGGCAAACTTTATGTTTTTGGAGGTGTCTGTGTAATCCTGAGAGCCTCATTTGAGTCTCAAGGCTGCCCTTCTACAGAGGTTTATGATCCAGATATTGATCAATGGACAATTTTGGCTTCTATGCCAATTGGTAGAAGTGGCCATGGTGTGGCTGTTCTGGACAAACAGATAATGGTTCTTGGAGGCCTTTGTTACAATGGTCACTACAGTGATTCAATTCTTACTTTTGATCCTGAAGATAATAAATGGAAAGAAGATGAATATCCAAGAATGCCCTGCAAACTTGATGGTTTACAAGTTTGTAGCCTACATTTTCCTGAGTATGTACTGGAACATGTTAGACGTTGTAGTTAAAACAAAAGACTCAAGAAGAAAGTATTTATAATTCATGAGAAAAGCGGAGTAGGGGAAAGAAAGCAGATTAAATTTCATTGTCCTGTGTAATATACATCTTAATAAAGAGAAAAAAGTGTACAGGAATGCATCTACAAAGTTTATTAGGAATGCCAATAACTGCAGTTTCATATTGATTAATTTTTTTACATATTATCGTATGATCTGAGAGAGGGGAAAATAAAAGTTGTTCTTCCATTTTATGTGTTGTAAACCCATATAATAGACACACACGGACACATTTCTCTATAAGCAAAAACTTTATGGTTCAGAACTTACTGGTACATACTGTTTTTGAAAGACGGTTTAAAAGCAAATGTATTGTGAATTTTAATTTTTTAAGCAGGTTAAAATTTCAGCACCCTTACTAGAACAGATGTTCTCTTCTAATACAGCAGTGAAATGGGCCTTTTGTTTTATGTACATTTGTTCTTTTGATACTTCTTTTTCACTTTTATGCCCCCTTGAACAAATTTGACACATCACATTTTGATATTGGTCACAATTTAAAATAGTTTTCTATTTTTTATATGATTTTCCTTAATTTTATGCAATAGTTCCAGTCAGTCTGCCGAAAAATAAGTTTCTAAAAATAACAATTTTTTACAAAAATTCTAGACTGCCTTTGTTTTAATTGTTTGTGAATAAAATTTATGTATACAAACGTGAATACGCTATGGTCAAGATAAAATGCATATTTTTATGTGCAGCTAAAAGTCTATTTTTACTAGTACACAGATATCAGCCATATCTGTAGAATTTTAGCTGTAATGGTATCCTTTCATATGTACATTCATTGGATAACTGTCAGCTTCATTCCCATTAATGTAATATGTGTTTGGTATATGCTGATTGATGCAGTAACATTTGAACTCCTTTTAATGCAAATAAGGAAGAAAGTGAACCTACTTGTATGTGTGTACTTTTTTAAGATACATCAGTTTATCTTCTTAGTGCTTTGCCCCTGAAATACCTAACAGAAATGTGTATAATAATCACAAAATCTGCTCTCTCTGAGCAGATAATTTTATCCAGGTATTATCAGCTGCTGGCAAAACAAGTTCCTTGCACTGATTAAGCTACTGTCTTTAAAAGCAGAGATTTGACTGACCCAGCATTATTTCAGCAAACTGGAAAATACTACTGGCTTCTCTATTCTTAAATAGGATGGCTGGCAGGGGCTGGGACCCTGTATCCCTTGAAATTTTGTTGAACCACAACACCCAACCTCAGTCAGCATGGCCAGTAGTTGTAGTTCAGCAATATTTGGAGTTCCCCACCTCTGGCTAATAGCATGTTGTTAAAAGCACTTTCTAAATGTGTAGATACAGTCTGAAAATGAGTGATATCACTGAATCTGAACAGAAATCTGAATTGATATTGAACTTTCACTATTTCTTTTAAAGTAATGTGGAAATGTGAAAAATAATACTTGACAATTTGAAACTTGCTGACTCTGGGCAGACTGCTGAGATGGTTTCATGAGACACAATTGCTCATGTAAAAGAGAGAGATATAAACTGCACAATTTTATTTCAGCATTTCTCATTGGAAATCTCTGTAGAACAAGTATATGCTATATTCTGGGAGTTTAAAATCATGCATGTGATAAGTTCCCAATTTGTATTGTGTTAAACAGTAACATATTTGACTGAAGTAAATGAGGCTCTAATGTTTATATAATTGTACCCTTTCCAGACTCTTCTCTCTGAAATATAAATTCATGGGGCAATATTACTTTGTGATTATCTCAAAGATCATGAGTATAATTACCCCAATAATAATATGCTATATTTACCGAGGTCATATTATATTAAAATGAAAGCTAGACCAAATTTTTCCATTAGTTTCTTGCGCACAGCCAATATTTGAATGTTCATAAATTGCATATGTTTTTGAAAAAACCATCATACTAGCACAAATTCAAATGCATGTTAAACCAAAAGTGATGCTATTGTTCTGTGTAACTTATGTTTACTTCTGCAGAAGTATATTTTTAATGTAAACATTGGATAGTTACTAACCTTCCTAAGATGCAAACAAAGCTAAATTCTGTAATTGGCAACTTCATAAGACAAAACACAATTTGTGTGCCAGGGAAAATGTAGTGGCAGAGACCAACAGAAGCATATTCTGTTCTGCTCTAAGACAAAACAACCCTGCCGAGAATAGGTCTGAAGCTACAGTACTGTGCAAAAGTTTTAGGCAGGTGTGAAAAAATGCTGTAAAGTAAGAATGCTTTCAAAAATATATATTGTAATTGTTTATGCTTATCAATTTACAAAATGCAAAGTGAGCGAACAGAAGAAAAATCTAAATCAAATTAATATTTGGTGTGACTACCCTTTGGCTTCAAACCAGCATCAATTCTTACACTTGTACACTTGCACAAAGTAAGGGATCTTGTAGGATTAGAGTCAAGTGTATGATTAACTAATTATACCAAGCAGGTGCTAACCATCAATTTCATATGCAGGTTGAAACACAGTCATTAACTGAAACAAACAGCTGTGTGGGAGGCTTAAACCTGCATGAGGAACAGCCAAACTCTGCTACTAAGGTGAGGTTGTGGAAGACAGTTTCATGTCACAGATCATACACCATGGCAAGCCTGAGCACAGCAACAAGACACAAGGTAGTTAGACTGCATCACCAAGGTCTCTCCCAGGCAAAAATTTCAAAGTAGACTGGGGTTTAAAGATGTGCTGTTCAAGCTCTTTTGAAGAAGCACAAAGAAACGGGCAACTTTGAGGACTGTAGGCGCAGTGGTCAGCCAAGGAAACTTAATGCAGCAGATGAAAGACACATCATGCTTACTTCCCTTTGACATCGGAAGATGCCCAGCAATGTCATCAGCACAGAACCGGCAGAAACCAGTGGGACCCAGGTACACCCATCTACTGTCCGGAGAAGTCTGGCCAAAAGTCTTCATGGAAGAATTGCGGCCAAAAAGCCATACCTCTAACATGGAAACAAGGCTATGCGACTCAACTATGTATGAAAACAGGAACTGGGTTGCAGAAAAATGTCAGCAGGTGCTCTGGACTGGAGTCAAAATTTGAAATATTTGGCTGTAGCAGGAGGCAGTTTGTTTGCCGAAGGGCTGGAGAGCAGTACAATAATGAGTGTCTGCAGGCAACAGTGAAGCCTGGTGGAGGTTCCTTGCAAGTTTGGGGCTGCATTTCTGCAAATGGAGTTGGAGATTTGGTCAGGATCAATGGTGTCCTCAATGCTGAGAAATACAGGCAGATACTTATCTGACAACAACCCCAAACACACAGCCAATGTCAGTAAGAACTATCTTCAGCGTCAAGAAGAACAAGGAGTCCTGGAAGTGATGGTTTGGCCCCCATAGAGCCCTGATCTCAACATCATTGAGTCTGTCTGGGATTACATGAAGAGACAGAAGGATTTGAGGCAGCCTACATCCACAGGAGATCTGTGGTTGGTTCTCCAAGACATTTGGAATAGCCTACTGCTTAATTCCTTCAAAAACTCTGTGCAAGTGTACCTAGAAGAATTGATGCTGTTTTGAAGGCAAAGGGTGGTCACACCAAATATTGATTTGATTTGGATTTCTCTTCTGTTCGCTCACTTTGCATTTTGTAAATTGATAAACATAAGCAATTACAATATATATTCTTGAAAGCATTCTTATTTTACAGCATTTTTTCACACCTGCCTAAAACTTTTGCACAGTACTGTATATCAGTTGGTATATACCATCAGTAGTTCCTGAATGAATAAAATAATTCTGCTCAGCAGCATATTAATCTTAAGTGTGTGTGTGTTCATTCTCCCATTTTGCTATAAACCCATTCATTTCTATACAGGTAGCCCCCAGGTTAAGAACACCAGGTTTAAGAATGACCCATAGTTAAGAACAGCCTATTGTAGCAAAATTTTAGTTAAATACACAATGATTCAAATTATTTACACAATGCTACTTATACAGTATTATACAATAATGCTGTTCCAGCTTACATACAAATTCGACTTAAGGACAGACCTTGGGAACAGAACTTGTTCTTAAACTGGGGGCTACCTGTATTGGTATATGGAGGGAGGAAAGTGTAAATGCAGTTTAATGCACAGCATATTTCAAGATATAAATGTTTTTATAAAATATGCCAAAATGTGTCTACATGTGCAAAGCTGATAAATTAAAGGCATATTTACTCTAGGAGCACTTTTAAAACAATCCTTCATTTCCATATCTGAAACAAAATAATTTACATACTATGTAGCCTGATCAATACCTAAATCATCTTGGGTATCATATAGAAGAGTTTAAAAAAGAATTTATCACTGAGGGAATAGTAAAGTTATGAAATACATTGATATATGTTTGAATTTATGAATTTTCTCATAATAAGTTATTTGAAAAGTTACATTAAATGTAAGGCAGTGAAACCAGTTATTTAAGATTCTGTGGTGCTTGTGATTTTAATCACTATTTCTTATTCCACTGTAATACAAGAGCCTGGTTCTATGCACATTTAATGGGAAGTTAGCTCAAATGAGTTTACAGTCCTTGGGCTGATACATAAGTTAGCCTACATAGGATGTCAGCCTTATGTTGTTCAATCCTGCTCTTATGTACACTGGATAAAAAAAACAATGTCCGTCTTAAAGTGAATTTTGCTGTTCTTGTTTCTTTGATTAAAAGGCAAACACTTTCTGCTTATAAATGTCAGATGTTTTCTAACCTATTATCTTCCTTTAGTTGATGATACTATTCTAAACTCTACATTCTTGAAATTCTTATTCATATGAACGTAACTTAAAGATACAAGAGAAAAGAATGTAAGAATGTAGCAGATACATCAAATTACTCACTCTTTTGGTATTAAGAATTACAGTCTTTGGCATTTCTCCATCCATGTCAGTCTTACAACTATAATTTATTGGTTCCTGTGCTCTCCTAAAAAGCTCACTATTTGGTTAAAGGCATTTTCATTTGCACTGGTAATTAAAATGCCAACTTTAGTGCCAAAATGGAAGTGGAAAAAAACATGAAAACGATTTTTAGAGGATTTAGGCATAATGCACTAGACTAAGGCCTGTGCCACTTGGGAGGCTACATACATTAGGTATAAGAAAATAACACTTGGGAGTGTTAGAAGGAAAAAAAAAAAGACTCTTAGGGACAAATGGCTCTCCAGAAACCCTAGTATCTTGCAGCAATTAACTAATGTTTACATGTGCTTTATAAATTATTTTTTAAAACATCTTACTCTAGAAAGCCTGTTCTCTTATGACATGTTCATGTTGATGCAAATTAATTGTGAATAATATTTCTCATACTATCCTAGTGGAGGAAAATAATACAACTAGAATGAGAAGGATACCACTTGAAAAAAAAAGGCACCAAATAAAAACTTAGAGCATGATTTGTATGTCCATTTCTTATGCCAGGTTAGTGAGTTCTAGAAGAAAAGTGATTTGGTCACACTTAAAACCATAAAAATCACTAGGCTAACCTCATAGAGCTCCATCACTGCTAGTTTTTTATTTATGTCATGGAGTAGTTGAATGTGAAAATTCTGTATTTTCTTATCACATAAGTTATTGATGTTCTGAAGACTTTTATTCTTTAATTCCATTTCTGAAGTGAGAATGTTTGTACATGATTCAACAATATCACTCCTACTGTGGGTATAAACAAGGAAAGGAAATAAGGGCCAATATTTGAAAACAAAATTTGCTTAAAGTTCTACAACCAGAAAACATTTTTCCTGTTTTGTGGCATCATAGTAATTGCAAGGTTTATACAGCTATTGTAAAAAGACAATACATTTGAATGATCAGGAGTAATTATTCTGAATTACATTAATATGTCTTAATTAGGATTAAATTTCAGATATAAGTTTTATAACTAGAATTTCAAATACTATGCCAAACAAATTTTGAGAATCTAGTAATAACAAGTTAGGAGCTGCTGTTGCAGGGTTATTATTTATGCATAATCCAATGTTGCTTTGGAACATATCTGAAAAATGTTTGCATGTTAATTTGAAGTTACCTTTGAATTGTGCTACAGTAAATTGGAATACTTTGCTCAAATAACTGTGCAGTTCTAATAATTTTCCTGAAGCAGTTGTGAAACTACAAACTTTTAAATTTTTTCAAAAGCATTTTTTTCCTTTCTACTTCTTTGCAAATGTTAATCTTACTCATCCTGTGAATGCATTATGTTCAGTCATGCATATATATTCTGTTTTTAAGCAAGGTGTAAAAATTGTATATAAATAAGAATGTAAATAAAATATTTTTAATTTTCATTATAGCTTTTCCATTCTTTTCGTTCTTTTGCCATTATTATGCCTAAAGCTTCACATTCTTAAAGTCATATATATTGGCTTACTTGTGAAAGTATTCAGTAGTTAAATGCTGAGCTGAAATGCAAATATAATAGTTTGGGCCAGTTATAAATTTTGACAATCTAATGAAATTTGAATACGTTAGAGCCCTAATAACTTTGATGGGAGAAAATAAGCGGGCTATACTTTCTCTTTGAAAGCAATATTTAAAAGAGCTTAGTTTTGGCTACCTATTGTCCACTGATATACTAAAACTAATTTACTATGGCTGTGCAAAGCATTTAAAAGAATTGTTTCATAATTTGTATTAGAGACATTTTATTTTGCAAAATTTTTATAGCACCCTTATTGACTGAAGGAATTACCTCTCTTCAAAGCATTATACTAGTGACAACCTTTGCAAGGCCCATGTGACTTTTTTGAAAGCTGCTCCCAGATATCTTACATAAGCACGCACAGCCTTTATGTTTTTCTGGTAGACTAAGCAGAAGGGTTGCTGTGCATGCATGCAGAAACAACTGGAAGCCACTTTTGAAGCAGCTGTGTAAGTCTTGTGAAAGACTTGGTAATTTCAGTACTTCAAAGGTGCTTCTTTTACTAATGCGTACTGTGAAGCACCTCTTCAGTTACCCTTAATATTTATTGGCCTCTTTCTATTATTTCCCATCTAAATGTCTCAAGTTACTACTTGTAAGGATGCACATGCTGGTTGGCTACACCATTTTATTCTCATATAATATCACATCTTTCTATCAACAATAACTTGCTTTGTTAGGAATTTCATGAAGCCAGAGAACTGTGCATATTCATCCTCTGCCTCGATTGTGTCTGCAACACACACACGAAGAGCAAAAAACTATATGGGGAAGAACAATTTCAACTCTTGCTGCAACCATATGATTTAAATGGAGAAAGCTTGAAGGAAAAATAAATTTATCACTGATTAATCTTCCCAAATATCTTCAGTTTGGAGCGATCTGGACCAGTCATAAAGCATTACTGCTTCTTGCTCCCAGTCTTCATTAGCAAATAGACTTCGGGGGCTTGGATCTCCAATGAAATGATCACTCAAAGAAGGACTACTTAGGTCCTGAACAGCAAAATATAAAAACAGCAAAAATATAATTTGAAAGTTAATCCAGTGTTATACATTTTAATCAAAATTCTTGTTTTGCACAGGTATTTAATACAAATGCAGCTATCTACCTTGAGGATTCAACAGAATCTAATGAAATTGCAGTTTTTCAAGCTTTTGATCAAAATTAAGCACATTTCTTCCCTCCAGAATTAAACATGCTTTGAACAATATATCCTTTAGAAAGGCAGTTGTCTTGGATATAGGATTCGCACGGCCACTACAGCTGTGGATTTAGATTCTTAATCTCCAAACAAAGTATTAGATTGAAGGGTGTTTTTCTTTTTAGTAAGTACAAAACAACTAGAAAGGGTAAGCATGCAAAGAATGTCTTTGGCCTTCTTTCCAACTCCTTTAACCAGCAGTGGTCACATACGCATCTTTTTCTATGTAACAAAACATGTTGCATGTGTGTTTGTGTGTGTACTTCTGCTTTCCCCTTGTGTTACAGCTGTTGTGCTTGTATGTATGCACTGGGAAGCACAGGGTGAGTTTCATATGTTTTGATCTGGCTCACATGATCAGAAGAAGACGGGCGAAGGCCGGCTTAAAATGGAACTGTGAGCAATATTCTGAACCACTGCCCAACTTTTACCACAAGCAGCTCCTCTTATCCCATGACTGCAAATTGTCTTCAGATGCCTTTGAAGAGATTTTGTCAAAGGCTTTTTGAAAATTCAAAGATAGAATGTCATCCAGATGCCTGCTGACACTTTCAAAAAATTAGATTGGTGAGACAGGATTTTCTTTTGCAAAACCATGCTGATTTTCTTTCAGCAAGACTTATTTGCCTATGTACTAGGTTTTTCTTAGATTACTAGTTGTATTAATTTGGATGGAGCAGATGTTCAGGTCACCAGCCTATAATTTCTTGGATCTTCCTTTAGACTGTTTTTAAAAATTGGTATCAGCTTGGCTATTTTTCAGTTCTTTGTAATGCAGATTCCTATTACCAAATATGTAATGTTCTCCACATATGTACTACTTCTTGGGGTGTATTTCCTTTGGAATCTGCAAAATCCTTTACTTTTTACATTTTTTATTTAAAACTCAATTTAAAAATAAGAAAGGCTGCAAGCAAATCGCTAGTTTCCTGCATTGTTATTATTTCCAATAATGCCTTTGGACCCAAAATGGGTCCCATAAACTTTCTTAGAAAATAAAAATAACAGGTGGCTGCAGCTCAAACAATTTTATTTGAAATTGTGACCACCATCCCGGGAAAATGACTTTTGGATTTGGGCGGTATCCTAGGTAGGGGCTAGAGGGGATAGAATATGGCATAAACATTTCCTTTGTAGCTGGTTATGTTCTCTAAAGATAGCCAGTGTGCTTTCAAAATTCCAGATATGCCCGCTAGTCCAAATTATTGAGGCCCCCTTGCCTGTCTATATCATTGTGAATATCTGCAAGTGTGATGGACTGGAATGGAGGAAGGGGGGTGAAAACGGTGCTCTCGTCTCCAGAGCAATGCTCTGGAGATAAGCAGAGAAAGCTGGCACATCCCTAAACATTCCAGAAGATAGTAGAGACTTGTCCCTGGGAACTACTGGTCAGTCTGAGAAGATTGATGTCAGGCCTAGCCCAAGGAACTCCCGGAGACCGTGCAGGTTCAATCAGCAAGGTTTATTAGCTAGCGCTTATTTACAGAATCTTCTCAGACTGACCAGTAGTTCCCAGGGCCAAGTCTCTACTATCTTCTGGAATGTTTAGGGATGCGCCAGCTTTCTCCACTTATCTCCAGAGCGTTGCTCTGGAGACGAGAGCACCGTTTTCACCCCCCTTCCTCCATTCCAGTCCATCACAGCAAGTCAGGTTCCGGGAGACTGGATCCTGAATGCTTTTCAGTATATCAATTCATTTATTTTATATCCCAGTCTCACAATCTTGTATATCTCTTTCATTTATATCCTGCATGACAGGACAAAAGAAACTATTGAACTTAGGAAAACTGCATATTTCAAAGTTATAATAAATGAAGCTGTGTTTGCCAAGAAAGGAGAAGAGAATGTGTGGACATGTTGATGTTACTGAAACAATAAAACATGGTCTATCAACTTAACATTTTATCTGAACCAGGCCTATATAAAACAGTCTAATTATCAAGTAATCAATCCCACTGAAGTCAGAGTGATTTCCTTTCAAGTAAAGACCATGATTATAGACTGAAAGGTTAGTTTTTAAACCTCTGAGACAAGATGAGCTATAAGAAATCTTTGGACAAGTTACATACTTCACTGGACTGATTCTGGAAGGTGGGAACTATTTTCTAATACAGGTAGTCTTCAACTTATGACCACAATTGGGACCAAAACTTCCATTGCTAGGCAATGTGGTTGTTAAGCGAGTCGCACACAATTTTACAACCTTTTTTGCTGCAATTGTTAATTGAATCATCATGATTGTTAAGCAAATCCAGCTTCCCCCATTGACTTTGCTTGTCAGAAGCTGCCTGGGAAGGTTGCAAATGGCGATTGTGTGACCCCAGGACGCTGCAATCGTCATAAATACACGCTGGTTGCCAAATGCCTGAATCTTGATCACATGACTGTGGGGACGCTGCAACAGTTGTAAGTGCAAGGACCAGTTGTAAGTCACTTTTTCCAGCTCCGGTGTAACTTCAAATGGTCATTAAATGAATGGTCATAAGTCGAGGACTACCTATAACTAGATCCATAATATGCTCCCAACCATGTTATCACAAAATTCATTGATCAACAAAGTACCACTTTTAAAAATAATTTTTATCAGGTTGGATAATTACAGGAAAAAAATTAGACATAGTAGCTGTTCTGTTCTTTTTTTTTATTTTGATGTGGATAGCATACTTGTATATACATATACAAGTAAGCTATATCCTACTGTTTGAAAGCTCTACTTAAAAAATACAGTTTTCGAAAACCCAGTACTTGACTAAGCCCCTTTAAAACATATTGGTAGACTTAAAGCAATAAGATCTAGCAGTGCTTCTTTGAATACCAAATATTGAGTGTTCCTTATCCTTGCTCACCTCTTCTTCTTTCACAGCTCTGTAAACTTCCTTCATTTTTGCAATCTTCTGCCTAGCTTGATAAGAGCGGCGTTTTGATGTTCTCTGGGCTACCTTTTGTTCTCGTCTTGATAGGGAGGTAGTTATGAGACCAGGTGACAGAGACCTAGAAAAAAACCTATGTTTTGAACACTATTTTCACAGATCCTACAGTGCCAATGGCACAGTGGATGTGAAATGTCATTATAGAAATATGAAAGTAAATGCTGTGAAAACGATTATTTTTGTGCTCTGAAGCTTGAGTGTATGTAGCAACAGTCATTGGCTTCAAAATGGTGGGCATGGCCAGGTGACTGAAACCCCACCCCTTTTTATGTACATGCAGTGCACATAAAAAGGGTGTGGCCTCGATCACAAAGTTGCACCAACCATTTTGAAGCAATGTCACTGCAGACACTCCTGGAAGGTCATGTTGCTGACCTAATTTTTTCTCCCTAGTGAGGAACTTGAGTGCAAATGTATATTGCTATTGCTGTCTCCTCTCTCACTTTGGTAAGCAGTCACTAAGTGAATTCTATACATCTTCTCAGAAGTAGACATGTTACAACTTACTAATAATATCAAAGACACTATTTTTTCCCAAATGATTACCCATGAATTGGAGAATCATACATTTGATGAAAATAAAGAAATGGGCAAGAAGTGCAAATATTTCTGGATACTTGAAAACTGTGGATGTCTTTAAAAATAAATAAGTTCTGAAGATAAGTTACTGTTTAGGAGGCCTTGGTTATTTATTTATTTAAGATTATACAGACATTCAATTTGCAAATATGCAACTTTGGGCAGTGTACAACCATAAAACATCACAATGTCAAAAAAAAAACCCACGAATCCAATAATGAAAACAAGTAACACAATTGGAACATACAGTATATTCAACCTCCCCGGATGAAGCCATCTAACATCCTGGTCCCAAAGCCTGAAAGAACATCTAGGTCTTCAAAGCCTTCTTAAAGGCTAACAGGATTGGGGCCAGTTTGAATCTTAAAGGGGAGATCATTCCATAGGGCAGGTGCCACAAATGAAAAGGAATGTATCCTAGGTCCTGTCAGAATGCATTGCTTTAGGGTTAGGGAGCTGTAGCCCACCCACTCTGTTGGAGTGCTTGGGATGCATGCCATTAAGAGCTTTATAGGTGATGACCGGTACCTTGAATTGCACTTAGAAGCCTACTGGGAGCCAAGACAGCTTGCAAAGCAAAGGTGTTACATGGGTGTAGTAAGGTGTATCCATAACCCCCTGCACTGTTAGTTTCTGGACCAGTTGGAGCTTCCAGATTGTCTTCAAGGGTAGCCCCATGCAATAATCCAATTGAGAAGTAACTACAGCATTAGTGACATTGAGCAGGGTATCCCAGTCCAGGAATGGTTGCACTAGATGCAGTTGTGCAAAGGATTTCCTGGCCACAGCTTCCACCTACTCATTGAATGTAAGCTATGAGCCCAAGAGAACCCCCAATACTATGGTTGATGGTATTGAAAACTGCTGAGAGGTCAAGGAGGGCCAGGATGGATGCATTACTCCATCCTCTGCTTTCCATAGGCAATCAACAAGTGTGACCAATGCTGTTTCATGCTATGTCCTTGTCTGAATCGAGACTGAAAGGGGGGTTCTTTGCCTGCTGAATGCATATCTTTTTTCATAATAAACAGTTTCTCTCTTTTTTCTTCCCTGTCTAGGATTGGTTTCAGCTGTAGTTGGCAACTCTCACTTGAAAAAGTGGGTAACCTGCATATTATACAAAATTTCTGTATTTACATTTTTTCCTAACTACTTTTCATTTGATAAAGGGGAGTATCTTAAATTTAGGATCATCTTCCTTTTGGATAAATACAATACTATGATTAAAACAATTTTCTGCTTTAACTTTATGTCTGTGCATGAGCTATGGTTGAAATCTGGAAGGTTTCTGGAAAAACATTCTAGAAAAAGTCTAGTCCCCAGACCTGGTATTTCCTGGTGATCTTCCATTCAAATACTAACCAAGCCTGAGTCTCTTTAGCTTGAAATCAACCAGTCCACCTTAATATTTATAGTATAATATTGTAATTAAAATAATGGGCAAATGTAGGACACTGACCATTCCTACAGCAACCTTTAAAATTGTATTGCCTTCCCTTTGTAGTACTAAGAAGACATCAAGATGGCATTAAGATTGTGCTACTAAACCAGCCTTTACCTCTTCTCACCTGTCATAAACAACCATGACCCCTAGCTGAACCAACACCAAATTCCATCTCAGAATCTCAAATAGCATATAGAAAGCTTGCATATAAAACTCATAAACCACAAGCTTCTCTGGAAAAAGATTCAAGTCCTATGAGGAAGTGCGTTAATTATTTTAGATGAGAACATTTGTATAACTGCACTCAATAACAATTAACATTTTACAAAACTGAGACGAGGAAGTCACTTGGATAAGGCAAAATGGACAACATATTCAAAATATAATGGGATGAGATGACTGGCAGCTCATATAGAAAGAACAATGCAATTGGAAACATGAATGATCTTTAACACTTGTTAGGCATTGCATCAATATTCACCAATAAAGTAACAGGGCCACGTTTAGGGCTTATTGCATTGAGTATTTGTAAACACCAAGAAGCCTCATTACTACCACCTGCATATTGTCCATTTCCGTATGAAAGACAATGCTGCAACCTTGGAATTATATATGATTATTTATTAGTAAACCTTTCCCAGTATTTTAAGTGTAATGACATTCTGTACCAAGACTTCCAGGTTCAATTCAAGGTGCTGGTAGTTACCTTTAAGGCTTAGGGCTGGGATACTTATAAGACTGTCTCTCCCTGGTTACATCTACCCATCCTGTTAAATCTGGCAAAAGAGGCATGCTCCAGGTCCTGTCCATCAGGGAGTATCAATGGGTGGGACCCAGGAAGAGAGTCTTTTCTGTTGTGGCCCTTGCCTTCTGGAACATTACCCCTCTGGAGACTTATCCTGCTGGCCTTTTGTAAGGCCTTGAAAACCTAGTTTTGTTGTCAAGCCTGAAGCCCTGGAGGTGAGGAAGCCTGCTGTATGGTTATATTAATTGTTGCTGCTGGTTGTTTTTTTTTCTCAGTTGCTATTTTTGTTATTTATAATTCTGTTATTTACAATTTCATTATATTGTTTTTATCCTGTTTTTAAGTATTATTAGCCACCCAAGTAATGTATTTGAGATGGACAGTCATATAAATTTAATAAATACATACATACATATATACATACATACATACACACATACCCTTGCACATTTTAGTGGGTTTAGGTTTAAGAAATTACAGTGTTTGGGATTATAGTTACAAATAAGAACTCTTCTTCTCTTGGCATTAATTCTTATCTGTCTTTAAACAAATAAAAATAAAAGGGAAGAAAGACATTCCAAAGAATGTTAACAATCAAATATGGCAACAATTAGCATTTACCTAATTTGACAAACAGCAAAGATTTGAGCACGACATGTTTCTTCATTCTGTGGTTTCAGCAACAGAAATGGAAGTTCCGCTCTAAGTCTAGCAGACAGCTTCCCAGACTCTGCATAATCCATGATGTCATACAATATCATTGCTCTAGGAAGATTTTCCAAAGTCAGCCTTCTCCAACAATTATGTCTGCCACCATAATATGCTGGAGTTTCATCCATATGACTGGCATACTAGAAAGTCATAAAGAAACAACATTTATTAGATGTTAATTATAATACAATTAAACTTGGGTAGCTTAATTATATTTATTTATTTATTAAATTTATATGGCCGCCCATCTTATTTGCATGTGACTCTGAGTTATTTGCATGTGACTCTCCATTAAAAACAATTAAAAATTAAAAACTACATTTAAATACAGTAATAAAAAGGCAGAGGAAAGTGGACTCTAAAAATATAACCATTTAATGGGCTCCATACTTCCTTGGAATCCCCAAGCCTTATGGCACATTTAAGTTTTAAGGGCCTTCCAGGAGGCCAGAAGGGTTGGGGCCAATCTCACTTTGGGGGGATGATATTCCAGAGGGTGGGTACAACAGCAGAAAAGGCTCTTTCTGAATCCTGCTAAATGAAGCTCCTTAGCTGATGGGACCAATAACATGCCCCTTCTGCTGGACCTGATGGGATGAATAGATGTAACTGGGGGGAGAGGTGGTCTCTCAAATAACCTGGCCCCATGCACCTTGAACTGGACCTGGAAGCAAACTGGCAGCCAATGCAGCTTGCAGAACAAAGGTGTGACATATGCAGTTCTTGGAGCACACATAACTGCCCATGCTGCTTCAACCAGATACTCTTCAAGGGCAGTCCCATGTAGAGAGTACATTACAGTAATCCATTTGGGAGGTGACTAGGGCATGAGTGACTGAGAGTAGGAACTTCCAATCCAGGAATGGGTACAACTGGGGCACAACATGAAGCTGTGCAAAGGACCTCCTGGCTACGACTGCCACCTGCTCTTTGAGCAGGAGTCATGAGTCCAGAAGGACCCTCAGATGTGCACTGGGTCTGTTTGGGATAGTGCAACCCCATCCAGCACCAAAGATGGTAAATCCCTGGATAAAGAAATTCCCAAAACCCAAAGCCACTCAGTCTTGTCAAGGTTCAGTTGAAGCCTGTTGTTCCCCATCCAGTTCCCCCCAGCCTCCAGGCACCGAGAGAGGACATCAACAGCATCACTTAGCTCATTTAGTGGAGATGTATAATTGGGTATCATCAGCATATTGATGGTACCTTGCCCCATGGTGACGGAGGATCTCATCCAGTGGCTTCATGTAGATGTTAAAAGTACCGAGCCCTGCAGCACCCCACATAGTAGAGGCCACGGGCTGGACCTCTTGCTCCCGATCAACACCGACTAGAACGAGCCTCAGAGGAAGAAAGTGAACCAGTGCAATACTGTGCCGCCCACTCCCAGCCCCTGAAGCCAGCCTAGAAATATACCATGCTTGATGGTATTGAAAGCCACTGAGAGGTCAAATAGAACAAGGATGAAAGCCACTGAGAGATCAAATAGCACAAGGATGAATGCACCACTCACATCCCACTCCTGCCAGAGGTCATCCAAATGCCAATGCCATTTCTGTCCCATATCCTGGCCTGAATCCTGATTGGAAGGGATCCAGATAATCCATTTCATCCAGGATCCTCTGAAGCTATTTTGCAACCACCTTCTCTACAACCTTCCCTGAGAAAGGAAGCATGATCCAATCCAAGGCCATAGCTGCCCTCTCATTCCAAGTGGTGACTAAGGCCTCAGTTGGACTGCGCAGCAGACCATCAGGCTCAGCCCCTAACTCCCTCTGGAACCCTTCTGGGTCCATTAATCACTGGAGGTAGACTGATCTAATAACCTGAATTTGTATATAAATTGGAACTCGTACTTATGAACGGGCTGCCTATTACTAAAAATGGTGGACAGTGTTCTCCTTCCTTAAGGAAACGAACCGCTAAAGCCATGCAATGTTTTCATGAACTGCTGAAAACCGCTGAAAACAGTCTGTATATTAAAAATGCACGGCTTCAATGGTTCATGAAAACATTGCACAGCTTCAGCAGGTCATCGGCTCAAGGAAGGAGAATTTCTCCTGGTTCTCAGCCAGCAACAAGATGTCTTTTATATACAGAAGTACATACACATTTATATCACCAACCATCACACCTCTAATCTCACCAGAGGTATTCTTTATATATTAATCTATGAATACATTAAGCAACAAAGGGATCACTATACATCCTCATTTTCTCTAATCCATGCTGAACAGGTGCTAAACATTCCCTTTATTCACATATAGGCTTAACTTTTATCATACATTGCTTATAATACATCCAGCAAACAAGTTTCTATCCCACTATGTAAAATGTTCCACAATTCTAGCCTAGTCATTTTATGATACACTTTCTCTAAATTAATGAATGTACAATAAAAACATTCATTGTCAAGAGATAAGTCCATAAATATTGACCTTCATTGCTTTCATCATGGTTTTAGTCAGCTGAGTATTTCACATAATGCTTTCTATTAAAATAAAGAAAGAGTAGGCTGTTACCCAAGCTGCATGCAAGATTTTCTGCTAATGGTAGAGACAAAACTGGTCATTTTTGGCTCCCTTTCTAACTAGCAAGATAGTCAATTACGGATTACACTGCAGATATGCTGTTTAAATTCATACCTGGCTTAACAACCATATTAAAAGAATGCTCATCAGAAGTTCAGTTGTAAGTTCCAGGCCTGCAGGCAGGTAAGTGGGGGAGGAAGTGAAGGAGGGTGCAGGGGCAGGGCAGGTACATGAGAGGCATGGAATGGGCCAGGGAGGGGGCACAAGGGTCCAAGGGTGTGTGTGTGAGAGGCGCCGAGGGTCAGGGAGAGTCAGGGAGGATGCGCAAGGATGTGAGGGGGTTGCAAAGCACTGCGCAGGTCGTAGATGGTAAGGGAGGGTGTGTGGGGGGGGCGAGAGGTGGCATGCAGGTTGAGGAGGGTGCAAGGGGGTGCATGAGAGGTGCTGTGAGCGTCAGGGATGGTGCACAGGAGTACATGAGTGGCTAGCACAGCAAGAGCTCAGAGGGACTGGAGGAGGGTGCACAGGTGCTTACTTGTGACCTTCCCTGCCAGCTTCCCCATTGACTTTCTGGAGAAGCTAGCAGGGAAGGTTACAAATGGTAATCATGTGATCACAGGGCACTTGGCAACCAGTTGTAAGTGTGAACAGGTTGCCCAGCACTGAGGTTGTGATCACGTGATTGCAGGGATGCTGGGACAGCCGGAACTCCAAGGACCAGTCGTAACCACCATTGGAATGGTCGCTGACTGGTCGCAAATCGAGGACTACATATAATGAGATGGGTGGGGAATATGTCAGCCATTTTCAAATCTCTGAAGTTGTCAAACAGAATATCAGCACCTGTTTTCTATGGTATTGTCCTAGAATGTAAGATATGAAATGATGATTGTAAGTCACAGAAAAGTAGACTTTGATTTAATATTAGGAAAAAGCTTTTTAACAATAAAAGCAGTTTAACAGTGGAACCATTTATCCCAAATGGTAGGGGGTCCCTTCAACAGAAGCATTCAAGCAGAACTGGTCAACCATGTATTGGAGATGCTTTAATTTGGATTCTGAACTGAGAGTTGGATTGGACTTGGTTGCCTGAATGGACCTTTACTACTCTATGATTTTTTTTTCAAATATATAATCCCATGAGATAGATAAATCTAAGCACTGCTTACTTGTATGTAATCTCTTATTGTAGCAATATCCATTTCATCTGTTATTCCGTGCCTTTTATACTGAAGTTCATCTTGAAGAATCTGATTATAATACGTCCGATATCCCATTAATTTGCAAGCATCAACAGCTGCCTAGCAAATATTATAAAATATAAATAAGTGATAATATATTCTCTAAGGATGAGGTCAGATGGTTAATGGGAAATTTCCTTATTCCTAAAATAAAAGTGCATCTCTTCTTCCCTCACAAATCTATTCCAACATCTTATTCAGCACATCATGGGGAGGCCAATATGTTGAAAGCTTGATAACCCAATATTCTCTCCCATACCATTTTGAAGGAGAGCACTGGGTGAAGTATTGTGATCCAGCCCTTATATGCCCATTTATCTGCTTGTAGAAACCTTTCTTTGTGTTGTTTTCATGCTATGGAATGAAATCCCTTGGAAGTTATATTCAACTTGTACTTCTCTGCCTTTAGAATAGCAACCAAGACGTGTCTCTTTCACCACATTTTAATTATTAATTAATTTTACAGTCAGGTTTACATTTTTAAAATTTTGTGTTCCATATTTTAATTACTATTATTGATGACTAAACAATATTTTACTGAACTACTGAGTAGAAAAGCAGGATATAAATCAAATAAATATATAGTTTGGGGAAGAAATGTATGATTTTTAACTGTGTTATCATCAAAGTTTATATTACTGAGGTAGTTATTTACTAAGTAATATCTTAGATATTTAATAGTACTACTACTATAGTCGGGCCACCATATTTGAGGGATCTGTATTCATGAACATGTTTTTGTGGTGGCAGTTGTGAAATTTATCATATTAACCTTGTTCTACATAGGGGCCAGAGGCCATGCCCCTGCTGCCATTTCCTCCTCCTCCACCTCATGGCTCGCTCTTGCCAGTGCAAGGTGGGGGACTTGCTGAACTGCCTGCACTGAGGTGGCTAGTGAAGCCATTGCCAAAATTGCTGCTGGAGGAAGTGGAGAGAGCTCTCTCCCTCTCTCTTGCAAACTGGATGAACATATTTCTTTCTGGGACCCCAGGCTGCATGATTTTGGGTAGCAGGCCACATCCAAAATGTTTAGGCATACATAAAAAACATCTGGGGCTATTTGGGCAAAAGTACAGATTTTTGCAGAATTTCACAGTGTTGACAGTGTTGACGTTTAACCCCTGAGAATTCAGAGACCCAGCTGTATTCATAAAATAATTGTTTCTTTAAAAAAAACTGAAAGTATCTTGCTAATTTTTCACACTCAAGAACCACACTCAAGAACCACCTATTAAAAAGAGTTTTAACAGATATATTAAAAGGTAAAGGTAAAGACATCCTCAAGTCATATTCAATTTAAATATTAAATAATAATGTTTCAATCTGCAATTTATGACAAGTTACATGTCTACCCCAGCTGAAATAATACATGATACAGTTATTAAACATTAAAAAATGTTTGGGTAAATAGAAAATTAGCAAAATGAACAGTAGATTACCTTACTTGCTGATGTTATTACTCTTTTCCCACTGATGTATTGGTTGCTTTTGGTTCCTGATTTATAAAATATTTTAAACACAATAAAAGGGGGAAAATCAGACCCAGCAAATCTGAAGGGAGAAAATAGAAAAATTGAGTATCTATTTTTATGAGAATGTATTTTTTATGTTCTGCCTTAGAAGTCATAACTCATTTAAGTATTTCTTATTCCAGTGATATGATTGACAACTGTTTTAAACATTCTTCTGTGGCTGCAATTTAAGGCAACCAGAAGAACAACATTTCTTGCTTCATCTTTCCTATCAGCGAGTGATCGGTTTAGTCAGGTCAATATTTGTTTGGCTGGACTATATGAATGTATTAAATGCTATAGACAGAGGTATAATTTTAGGAAATAGGATCTAATTTCCATGTTCAGCAGAAATCATTGGATAGAATCTATACCACTTCCGACTCTCCATTTTTAATTTGAATACTCTCCATTTGTAATTTGAATACTCTCCTGTGGCATAAATAAATACTTTCTGAAAACAGATTAAGGAGCAAAGTATTAATCTCTTTTCCCCCACATCTCTTATCTTGCTATTAGTCTGGATTCTACATTTCTCCTTAACTAAAATCTGTTCCATGGACTATTTGAACAATATGGTAAACAAAACCACAATTGGCTTAATAGCATAGAACATAGTGGCTGTCTCCCTAATGCTATGTTTGACTCTGCTGCCTGTAAAATATGAACAGTGCTTAAAGTGCAGTGATTCCAGTGGAAATTCTGTGTATACAATAACATTGTCAAATTAACCAAAAGTAATCATATACATGGAACCAAGGGAAATAAATGCACTAATTTACCTGAATCGGACTTTATATTGAATAGTAGGTTCTTTAAGAAGTTCAGCCTCCAAAGGACTCACTCTTTTTAAAATGTCATAGCTGATACAATACTCCTGAAAGAAATACAATATTTGCCCAATCGATTTGCAACATAACTATCATTAGCATTCTATTTACAAAGAACAAACAGAAATGTTATGATCATGGTGTATCCAAATTGAGACTACTAAGAAAAAACAGAGAAATACCAATGTTTAAAATATCTCAAGATTAAGAAATAGCAATTTTTAGGGAAAAATTTGAACAAACAAATAGCCCAATGAGGACTCAGTATACTCAGTATTTATGCAATTTTGAGTGTCACTGGGATGAGGAAGTGGGAAAGAGAGGGGTATGGAAAACCCTGAAAGAAAGCATAGTTATATTGCTAATTGGAGGAAATACTGAATAGCATGATCCATACTACTATATTACAGCCCTAGTTTTCCTATTTTTCATTCAGAAAAAGAACATCAGCTTTTCAGTAAATTTTAATTAGAAAGTTGAAATATTAGATCACTAGATCTAAGACTACCAAATCATCCCATCTTTAGGCAAAATAACAGTAATTGTAGTATTATGAGATAAAGCCATTCAACTCTAAAATAAACTTTGCAATATATAATTTGTAATTATTACAAATGTAGGGCAGAGATAGGCAACTTTTGGAGGCCAGGGCTGCACTGTTTTCAGTGGAACAAGAGTCATGGTGAGATAATGATGCAAAAAAGGCAGAAATATATTACATATATAAGAAAGACTGAGGCTTTAAAAAAAATCTGGGTTTTGGGGTGTTTTATTTTTTATACTATGTAAAAATTAATTTAGAATATATACTATAATTTAAATGCTTCCTGCTGAAAATGTTGGGAAACATGATAATTGGTTTCTTACTGCCAATAAATGAACAGCTGACTGGTGGGCACAAATAATTATTTTCCCATTACTAATGGCAGCAACCCTCCCAAAATTTGTAGTGGTTGCTGAGAGTAGAGAGGGATGAAACTGTGGTATATGCAGAGGAATGCAGCTGGTGTCACTATCAGAGCCAAAAAACCCAGCCAATATACTGAATATGTACATATACAGGTCACAAGTCTATATCCCCGTAGAGCTTATGATCTTGCAAAGCTGCAATACTGTACTCTATTGCATTTTGAATGGTCGCAGTTAAGGCTCAGATATGGATGTGCTTTAATTACTGAAATAAACTTATCCTTTTGTTTGTTGCCTCTGGTTCTGCAAGGTAGATTTCATTCTACATTTTTGAAATCCTTTGAGGTCTGTTGGAAGCCTTTAACTTAGCTTGAGTATCTCTTTTCTATCAGCTGTTTAGGAGGGGAGGTTTTGAAAAATTCCCATCCCAGAATGGCATGGCCTTTATGGATCTGAAGCAATTGAGAGTTGATCATGTGCTCTTACATGTCTTCTAAATGGAGAAATCTGGAAAAATCATTTATCTTCAGTTTAAACCAAAGGCTCAGGGACTGTAGAAAAGCACCAGGTTCTCTTTTTGGGTTTCAGATCAGGACAATAAAATTATTAGAAGGATCACTAGAGTTTTGCTACTAAGATTATCTTTCATTCTCATTATGTTTGAATTACCCAATGGGAATAACTTCTAATTTTCTTCCTGATGTGATGCTATTTTTTTCTCATGCTCCTATTTGTATCTTAATCTTTCAATTTGTCTTTGACTGTAACTGTGAATGAATAACTGCAATTACAACAAAACGTTTTTCCTTATTTTAACTGACACAGTCAATGCAGAACAGAAAAAAATGAAACCCTGTATTTTATTATGTTAAAGCAGCACTGTTTAATTCATTAAATACATATCGTTTTGTAACCCACTGAAAAAGATAAATTGCCAAGTGTTCTTATCTATTCTAAAACTTATACTCACTGATCAGAACAGTGGGAAAGAAAAACAAATTTCATTTTTACTAATTGTGCTGTTAACTGTTTCTGTGTTTTTTTCTTATCTCTTTACAGTAAAAGTGCTAAATATTTTTAAAAACAAAATGACAGTTGAATATTCAATAAGAAAACCAAATATAAGTTTTCTTTCTTTCCACAATAACATAGATGGATATTAATTTTACCTCAATATAGCATTGCACTAAATACTAGGTTCCATCACACTTCCCCTAAACAATGAACCTTCAAAATTTTAATTTTCCAGACAGACAACACTGCAGTCTGGAACCTAACGGGAAGATTCAGACTTTCATGTGACTGGGATCCTTCAGTAGGACCAGGGAAAGTGGTAGTATACTTGGCTGGCACAAAAAATTGAGGATCCACTTTGAAAAAAAAAACCATGGCATTTAACTGAGAAATAAGAGTGCTGAGTAAAAGCTTATTTAGATATCAGGCACTATTTGCCAAAATGAATTTTTTTCTGACCTGATGGCTAATTGTGCTAGAGTCTGGATATGTTTTCAAGAACTCTGGTTTTTAGAATACCAGCTTTGAACACCAGTGCTGGAACAATGCCGTGTCCTTCATTCCTTCAATATGTGTGGACCTCTGCCTCTTGACCCCTGAATTTGTCCTTGAATGCTGTTTCTGATTGATGTTTTATGATTGTTTAGAAACTTTTGTCTGATGTCTGACCTGGCTTTCAGTTTGGTTGTTCAGCAGCCTCTTGATATAGCTTGCCACTGATGGTAGTTCTGCTGCTTCTACAACTTTGATATTCTGAAGCAAGACAGAATCTTTTATGACTGGTTATACAACAGAAATCTTTATGTTGGGTGAACACAGCTAATATGTCTGCACATAGGGGATCTACCTTAAAACAGGGGGAGTGGAAAGAAAAAGAAGTTAAGATGGAAACAATAAGGCTACATTTAGTCAGGCATCACTGTGTACAAGACCATACCGCTGCACGAACTGTATGTTTCAGAAGTTTAAATAGTCTTTTTGTCATGTGCATCCACCATATCTTCTGAATTTTTTTAACTGCTTGCTCTCTTTGAGCCCTGGTGGGAAAAAGTAAATGTTACCAGATTTCAGTACACTGTAAGATGTCTAAACATTAAAATACTGGGAAATTATTTGAACGGACAACTTAAAAAAACCAGATATTTCTAGACTGCAGTTATTAGTAACAAGCCAAACATTGCTATATTGTTCAATTATTCAGACACCTTAGATGAGAAATCAGAGGTGTATATCCCAACTTCAGTAATATTCAGAACAAATCCAGATTGAGATCAAAGTGGTTTGAGATGAAGTGGGATGCCCCAAGACATTGGACCAGCCTCAGATAGGATCTCTTGTCTCCATATATTATTTTTATCCTTCCTTTAACTGGAACATCGGGAAAGTGGAAAGGTATAGCTTTGTGACTGACACATCTAGACTGTCCAGTCATGACACTTTTCAGAAAAACACTGAAATATAACTCTTTTAGGAATTTTATATTCTCTTGAGAGGTTTAGTAACTGTAATGCTTAGTTTGTGGCATTGATCTTTGTGTGACTTCCTTTATTCCATTTATATTCCACATCAGTCCTTTCCCAATATTTATCGAATTCTTTGTATCATATTTTCCCATTTGTTCTTTTTGATGTTTTTGTCTTGACATAGTTTGTATTGATTAGTCAGATGGTCAGTCAGGTACTTTATCTCACCCTATTACAATCCTAATTGCATATGATTTGTAATGATAATCTTCTACATTTTCAATAAAGGGGAAAATAGTGTCCATATAGAAAGATAAGTAGGAATAGTGGGGATAATTTATCAATTAAAAGGTATATTTATGATTTCTTGGAATTGATGTATAGGATGTGAGATTTCACTGAAAGAAGAGACACATGGAGACATCCAATTGCCAGATCATGCTATTAAATTCTCTCAGTATTACAAAAACAGGCCTCCTGTTTCTCCCTTATAATCCTTTTCTTTCATATTATAATCTATCCACAACTGCTGTCAAATTATTCAGCTTTCCTGATCACCTGGGTGTTAATGCATGTCTCCACTTACCTCTTCTCGCCATTATTTCCTACTATACATTCCTTGATATATGGACTAGTTATGCCAGTTCTTTGTAAAGCAAGTGTACAACTTTGTATTCCTCCATGCAATGTCACATCCCTTGCATCAGTTCCAAGAAACCATAAAACCCCTTTAATTAATAAATTATCCCCAATGTTCCTATTTACCTTTCTCCATGAACATTATTTTTCATCTTTATTTAAAATGTAGAAAAATGTAATAAATACATTTATTACAAATGTATTTATTTATTACTCAATTCAAATGAATATAGTGTTAAAAATGTAAACAGAAGACTCTCTACATATTTTAGCTGCCTTGGGATAACGCTCTACTATGCAGATTTCTGATTTTTTACCACATTAAGCATGGTATTCCAAAACATTTTTGTATCATCATCATCATCATCATCATCATCCAAATAGCAAGTCAATTTCCATGCTGGAAAGACAGTATTGATTTTTATTTGTAGGCAGGTGAAGGGGAGGAAGGGGGGGGGATTTTCTTAGCCTGGCTCTCGCTATCTCGCCTCTGTATTTTCCTTGCGCTAAGAAGAACTGCCTGAAGGACATGTACACAGAAGACCTTGAGGGGGGAGAGCGCAGGGAAAAGGTCTTGAGGGTAAAGGGGTGTGAGAAATGCTAAAAAGTAATAGTTATTAGTGACAAAAAGGTAGCTTTTACTTGACCAACATTAACAAGGAAACTTCAATTGTTTCATAAAGAGGTCAGATAGAAAAAAATTTTAAAGGAGAAAAGGGGGGGGCTTTCTGGGAAGGAGCATAATGTAACCTAAACAGACAAAGAAATAATTTTTTTTCTGCTGTGTGAGCACATTTAAGACAGGTTGCAACAAAAGCAGGAGGTAGCTGGAACAGAAAGGTCTTCCTTCTAAAATAAAGAAGCCTCTTCTTCTTCTATGTGAGTTAATGTAGGTTGACGCTAGCTAGAGATAAGGGATGAATAGAACGCTGTATTAGAACTCACTAAAAATATCTAAATGAAGTTTTTATCAACTAACCAAAGCCTTCAGCTGAAGAGTAGAACTGAGCATGAGCACTAAACTAATGAATATTAAATTACATGTCTTGCATATGTAATACTGGACAAGAATGTAAGCCTGACCAATAACAAAACAATATAGTGATTGAGCGACGGGATAGAAATGTATAAATTATGCTGAGATCTGTAGGTGGGTGTGGCTTCCTACTTTGATGCTGAGGAGTCCACCAGCCTTTGCAAATGCTTGAAATAAAATTTCACTGCTGATCAACCCAGAAAAAGTTTGTTATGCCTTGTTTTGTACAATTGGGGGCTCGTCCGGGATAACCAATTGGCATCTGGTGCCCTGGGGACGCACTCTAGTGGAGGAAGGCGCGCCCTGCTAAACTTTAGCAGTCCTTTAGTGGAGTTTGGCCTCAGACCCAGTGCCCATGAGGACCTGAGGCTGCAAAATAGAGGTTGGTGAAGCAGTAAAAATAAAGAGGGGGACCTGCGTGAGGCGTCAGTTCGTCCTTTGGGTCAAGCATGGGCCGGTGAGGTGTCAGTCTGTGGCCCAGGAAAAAGTAGACCAAGCAATTTCGTGCATGAACCCAGGTAAGAAACGAGCCAAAGGGGGTTCAAAGTACTGCCTGGGCGGTCTGGTGGTTGGGTAGGCCTTGTGTGAGTCTAGGGACCTATGTGAAGCGCACGAGACGTACTTAGGAACTGATAGAGTTCCAAAGATAGTGCGAACTGAATGTGTGTTCAAACTTGCATTTCCGGATTCCCGCAAGGGGACCGGCCAGGTGCGAACGAAGCGAAGTGATGGATTGCTGATGGTCTCTGTAGTCTAGATACGAGGGTTTACGTCTTTAAATTTTTTTGTGAGAAAAAGGCTAACGTGGGTTAGGAGACGTAATTTGCAGAAGCTCTCTTGCCAGGTCAGTCTAAAAGGCCAGCGTGTGCTGGGAGACTGGCAGGGAAAGACAGTTTTGTCCTTGTGTCTAGATATTATACAGAGAGGGAAGACAGGGCTCGAAAACACTGCCTCATGGACGCAGTGCGACTAAAAAGGCTGTTAAACCAATCACTATGGGAGGAGGAAGCTCAAGTAAAGAGAAATGCATTAAAAAGATTCAGAAAAATCCTAGGTTAAAAATCAATCCTAACAGTCCACTAGGCAGAACAGCAGCCATTAGAGCATGGGACAGAGAACATCCGAATAATGCAATAGGGGACCAGAAATTTCCCCTGAATAAACCAGATTGGGACAACAATAATCCCCTCCACCGAAATTTTATGGAAGATTTGAGAAGTATGATAGTAAAAGGAATTAAGGAGGCAGTGCCAAAATCCGTATACATTATTGGGGAAAATCCCACCTGACCATACCTGGTTTAGTGTGGTAGATCTAAAAGATGCATTTTGGGCTTGCCCCTTGCATGAGGATTCCCGTCCCCTTTTTGCCTTTGAGTGGGAAAATCCTCATACAGGGAGGAAACAACAATATCAATGGACTGTTTTACCACAAGGATTTACAGAATCACCGAATTTATTTGGGCAAGTGCTTGAACAAGTACTAGAGGAATTAATTCTACCTAAACAAGTTACTTTAATCCAGTATGTGGATGACTTATTAGTACCAGGAAAAAAAGCAAGATGAAGTGAGGCAGGCTACAAACCAATTGTTAGATTTTCTTGGTGAAAAAGGACTAAGAGTATCTAAAGGAAAATTGCAGTATGTGGAAAGGGAAGTTAAATACTTGGGACACTTGATCAGTGAGGGAAAAAGGAAAATCTCGCCCAGCAGAATTGAAGGAATCGCAACTCAGCCCATACCTAAGGCAAAGAAAGAGTGAGGAGGTTTCTGGGCTTGGTAGGATATTGTAGATTATGGATTGACAATTATGCTGTTCTGACCAAGGAATTGTATTCTAAGCTGTTAGAGGAGGAACCTTGGATTTTAGAGTGGCAGAAAAACAAATTGGAAAACTTTGAAACTTTGAAAAGAACTCTCAGTCAAGCTCCAGTGTTGAACTTACCTAATCTGGAAAAGCCATTTCACTTGTATGTAAACACTGAGAATGGCATTGCTCAAGGGGTATTGACTCAGAAGTGGGCAGGGCAAAGAAAACCTGTAGCCTTTTTATCCAAAATAATGGACCCTGTAATCAGAGGTTGGCCTGTCTGTGTGCAAGCTGTAGCAGCAACTGCAATATTGGTGCAGGAAAGCAGGAAACTAACTTTTGGGGGAGCATTGATAGTCAGCACCCCACACCAAGTGAGGGCTATCTTGTACCAAAAAGCAGGACGATGGCTCATGGATTCCAGGGTTCTTAAGTATGAGACCATTTTAATGGAAAAGCCTGATTTAATTTTAACAACAGATCCCAATTTAAACCCTGCACAGTTCTTAGCCAATGAAAGGGGAGAACAAGGAGATCTTGAGCATTACTGTATGGATGTAATAGACTTGCAAACTAAAATACGTCCTGATTTACTAGAAACAGCCTTAGAAGGAGAACATATTTTTATAGACGGGTCCTCCAGGGTCTTAGAAGGAAGGAAACAGAATGGATATGCAGTGATCGATGGTACGAAGAAAGTGGTGCTGGAGGCAGGGAGTTTACCAAAACATTGGTCAGCCCAGACTTGTGAACTGTATGCACTAAAACAGGCGTTTTGCTTGCTGGAAGGGAAAATAGGGACAGTGTACACCGACTCCAAGTACGCATTCGGAGTTGTGCATATGTTTGGAAAGATCTGGGTGGAGAGGGGGTTAATGACCAGCAAAGGAAAAGGATTGGTGCATGAGAACTTGGTAAAAGAAGTTTTGCAAGCTCTTATGTTACCAGCGGAGATAGCAGTGGTTCATGTCGCTGGTCACCAGAAAGAAGGGAGCTTTAAAGCAGTGGGAAATAACTTGGCAGTTGTAGAGGCAAAAGAAGCAGGAGCTGAAGGGGGAAAAGAAATTATGTATCTTGCCCCAACCCTACCAGAAATTGGGGAACAGATGCCGGTGTTTGGGGAAAGAGAAAAAGAGGAATTGAAGGTAGGAGCGGAGGAGGATGAGTTGGGGAAGTGGATGTTGCCAGACGGGAGACAGATGTTGAATAAAACCTTAACCAGGGAAATACTGAACACTTTACACGACAGCAGTCATTGGGGACTTCAAGCTTTAGTAGATCTTTTTCTGAAAAAGTATAGGTGTTTAGGGATTTATACAATAGCCAAGCAAGTAACTGAAAAATGCATGATTTGTAAGAAGGTAAATCGACAAGCCTTACGACAAAAAGCACAAGGGGGGCGATCCCCCGCCTTGAGACCATTTCAATGTATTCAAGTAGATTATACCGAGTTGCCACCTAGTGGCCGAATGAAGTATTTATTAGTTTTTGTAGATCATTTAACTGGATGGATTGAAGCATTTCCTACAACAACAGCTACTGCAGGGATGGTGATAAAAATTATTCTAGAACAGATAATACCTAGATATGGAATAGTCTCAAAGGTAGATAGTGATTCCGGGAGCCATTTTACTGTAAAGGTGTTACAGGGAGTAATGCAAGCCTTGAACACCACATGGGAACACCACACACCCTGGCACCCGCCTTCTTCTGGGAGGGTAGAGAGGGCTAATGGCATGCTAAAAGAGGCTCTGAGCAAACTGATGTTAGAATTGCAGTTACCATGGACAAAGTGCTTGCCTCTAGCCCTACTGAGACTTAGAACAAAACCCCGAAGGGACATTGGATTATCACCATACGAAATGATGTTTGGTATTCCATATATGGGGACAAACTGGGAAGAAAATGCTATGGAACTAAAAGATAAAGTCATAAGAAAGTATGTGCTTGATCTGTCCAGATCACTTTCTTTTCTTAGAAAAAAGGTCTGTTGGCGCAAAATCCACCACTCGAATTTGCAGTTCACCGGTTCCAGCCTGGAGATTGGGTCCTGATAAAAAGTTGGAAAGAGGAAAAACTCCAACCGCAGTGGGAAGGACCTTATCAGGTTCTCCTAACCAGAGAGACTGCAGTCCGAACAAAAGAAAAAGGGTGGACCCCTTATACAAGAGTCAAGGGACCAGTGGATGGAGCAAAAGAGTGGATTTGTGAAGTTACCAACGAACCCCTCAAACTCAAGTTGCGGAAACAATCAAATTTGAAAATACACCCAGTGGACTCATAACTGGATTATATTTGAACTATTATATTTGGATATTTGGACTATTATATTTGGACTACCACTACTCATAATTGGATTATATTTGGACTATTATATTTGGACTACCACTACTCATAACTGGATTATATTTGGACTACTACTACTCATAACTGGATTACTAAACAGTGGATATAGTGGATTGGATTACATCTGGATTATTACAGAAAGGAGTGGATATTAATACTATTCCCTGAAAGAAGAACTTCAACTGTGGAACTTACTAACTCAAGACTTCACACCCTTCCTGATGTGCTGGTTTTGTGAGTGCAAATGTTGGTGTAGGGGGAGGTTGGAGTAAATGGGGAACTGTACTCATAATGGGAATACTGGGAATAATATTAATACCCTGTTTTATACCACTACTTATGAAAATAATTACATACACTGTTGAAAGAATGCAATTAGCCATAGTCCCAAGAGAAACACCAGAAGGAAATAGACTCATGATGGTAAGAATAGTAAAAAGGGAAACAGAAAACCTTAACCTAAAAGAAATCCAATACGCTCTGAAAGAATTTAAGGGGTATCAAAGTGTCACTAATAATTATAAATAAAAGAAAAAGTGTGGATTGTGAGAAATGCTAAAAAGTAATAGTTATTAGTGACAAAAAGGTAGCTTTTACTTGACCAACATTAACAAGGAACTTCGATTGTTTCATAAAGAGGTCAGATAGAAAAAAATTTTAAAGGAGAAAAGGGGGGGGGCTTTCTGGGAAGGAGCATAATGTAACCTAAACAGACAAAGAAATAATTTTTTTTCTGCTGTGTGAGCACATTTAAGATTGGTTGCAATAAAAGCAGGAGGTAGCTGGAACAGAAAGGTCTTCCTTCTAAAATAAAGAAGCCTCTTCTTCTTCTATGTGAGTTAACGTAGGTTGACGCTAGCTAGAGATAAGGGATGAATAGAACGCTGTATTAGAACTCACTAAAAGTATCTAAATGAAGTTTTTATCAACTAACCAAAGCCTTCAGCTGAAGAGTAGAACTGAGCATGAGCACTAAACTAATGAATATTAAATTACATGTCTTGCATATGTAATACTGGACAAGAATGTAAGCCTGACCAATAACAAAACAATATAGTGATTGAGCGACGGGATAGAAATGTATAAATTATGCTGAGTTCTGTAGGTGGGTGTGGCTTCCTACTTGGATGCTGAGGAGTCCACAAGCCTTTGCAAACGCTTGAAATAAAGTTTTACTGCTGATCAACCCAGAAAAAGTTTGTTACGCCTTGTTTCGTACAGGGGGGAACACTGGTTCAAACTGCCTTAAACTGCCTTATTAGTTGCAATCTATTGTCTTTGCAAAGCTATAAAAACAAAGCTGAGAAATCTTGTTGGTGTGGAGCTGCCCAGAACTTTCGCTGCCTGTGTTTTGGGTTGCTGCCCACCCAGCTGTTCACTCGGCCGATTAAAGAGCTGTTTTCTTTTTAAGAGCCTCCGCCTTAATTCTTAGTATTGAATTCCTTAAGATTCAGGTCTACAAACCTTACACAGGTGTACTAGATCTAACATATGGGTTATATTATTTTGTAAAGTACAAACAGAACAAGTTGTCGTTCACAACAAAATTCAAAACCAGGATACGCTATCCCGGTCCCACACCACAGCCGGGCTCCTGGAATAACAGGGAGGTTTACCTCTGCCTTTCCTTTTCATTTTCGCTTAGGCCGTGAGGCGATGCGCGAGTACCGCTCCACATCCTACGGCACTTTGGCTTGAAGACGCGTTTTCTCGGAGCCTCCAGTCGAACAGCTTTCAGTGGTTGCTTAGATACCAGGACGCTCTACTGAACGCCTCTGCGTTCAGTTGTTTTTTAAATGGCGCGTAACGTCTGCCGGCTTATGCCGTTCAAGTACCCGTATATCCAGCTCATACTTTTTACGTCATCAGCACTGGCCACACTTTAGGAGAACGAATTTTCTCCGATATGTTCAAGGTGAGAAAGCTTTCTTAGTACTTTCAGGAACAGAATTGGCGACATAAGCCTCCTTAACTTTATTGCTGTCCACGCAACGTGCGTGTTTTGAGCTGTTTGAGAACTCTTGTACTGATCTGTAGAGCAGTACTTCGGGGTTTTGCTTGTTAGTTAGAGATATGCTAGTCGAAGAGGAGGCGGTATTGCACTCGTGCCAGTTTATTCAGCCTCGCCCGCCAACATTTGTTATCGAATAGGGTATAAAGAAAGGTAGGATAGGAGAAAGAAGAGCGCGTAATGGGATATGGACAGATCAGTGACTAATAAAGCGATGATCGACGCTTTGGCCCATTACAAAATAAAGCAACATTTCAGAATGTATAGCTGAGTATTATCTTTATTAGGATTAGATAAAATGTCGCAAAACAGTAACAACTCTTCCTCATGTTAAATGATGCAAAAACGAAATGGGGGAAAAAGAATAAAGAACCCACTTTTTTAAAAAGTTAGTCCAGCTGCTGTGTTCATTTTAGAGTTGATCACAAGATTGAGCTATGCCATTGAGTTCAAATGCCTATTTTCAGAGGAAATGTATAAGATTGCTGCTTTAAAATTTATTGCAGGGAGTTAGCTTGTTAATTTATAGCAAATTGTCTGTAATAAGGTGTTACCACATGGTAGTGTATGTCATAATAAAGCATGTGATAGTGTATATGATAATAAATATGCAGCTCAGCAACATTCTTATACATTTATCATATTTGTTTGAAAAAATGACAGACCTGGATTTAAAATAACTCCCTCTTTAAAAAGGAAAATTAGGCATAAACAAATAAATAACAGTCTGTCTCTATTGCCATATCTGCAAATCTAAGATGACCTTTCATTTTAAAGGTAAATTATTTGGGTAGAAATCTAGTCTTTTTTTCAGATGTGTTGTGGTATGAGCTGTCATGAAGTCATCTAAAGCTAAGTCCATAATTAAGCTTCATAACATGTGTTTGCTAGTATGCAAAGGACAAACAAAATAGTTGCTGCATAAAATACATTTGGAAAAATTTGTTCTCAGTCGTGAGAATAAAGGTTTCATCTTTGGGGACAAAATTTCTACTGTAAAAGTTTTATCTAAGTAACTTGCCCTGGAATTCATGAAATCTGTAATTTTAATAAGATTCATTTTTTGGTATCAGGTCATATATGATACGAGGTTGTTGTAGATCATTTTTGGTAGTAGCTTCTCTATGCCTTACCAGTGAACTGTTGAGTACTGACATGGTTTATTTAAATATGCCTTTATACTTCCCATATGCTGATTCTGTGGTATTGTATTTTTTGCCTTTCTTAAGGGGAGCTATGGGATTTGGTTTTGTAAATAGAGAGGTGTTTGTGTAGAAATAACATAAACAAGTGTTTAGTATTCAAATTCAGATTGTCAACCAACTTGTAAAAGAGAATGCGTATGCTCTTCACTATGGAATGGGAAACCTGGTTTCAAACTCCAGCCTCAATGTTCATTTATAATATAATTTGGACATATTCCTGGCATATTCCTTACTTATGACATATTAAATTATTGTGCTGTCAGTTAAGAGCTTTTTTAGCCCAGTTACAATAGAATCATAAAATAGGAAGAGGCCTTTGAGTTCAACTCCACTTCTCAATGCAGATTAAGTATACCCAACAGGTGGCAGTCTAGCTCCTACTTGAACATATCCTCTGAAGGAGACTTCACTTCCCCAAGTAATTGATTTTACGGTTGAATTGTTAGATAGCTTTTCATAACATTCAACCAGAACCTCTCTTCTCTAAGACATTCTGTATCCTGCACTTTGAGCTAATAGAAAACAGGTTATGTCCTTTTATGTTTGTGTTTATCCTATTTATTTATTTTGCCATATAGAACACTCTCAAAACTGATTGTTGGAAGAACAGTTAATAAAAAAGGCATGTACAAAACTATCTAAACAGCTTAGTATAAGAAATAACAAAAGCATGTTGTTATTCTAATGAATTCATCATTAAATCATATTTAATTTTCAGTTATACCTAACAGTATGATGCCCTCTTTACTTTTTGTATAATATGAAAACTTAGACATTAATATTTTGTATCAAATAGTATTTTCCAATTTTCTCAAAGAAGATAATTCCTGCCCTTGTTGCCCTAAATTTTTTAGAAAAGAACACTGAAATTAATAATATTGATAATCATCTTTCTGTCTTAAATACCATTATTCCATCTATCTTGTTCAATAGGTATTGGCTTTCATAGATGTCCATGGGGGCAAGAGAGGCAAATAATGAATTGTGCACTGAGATGCCAGTGCATAAGGCTTAAATACACATTTCATCATTTTTCATCATGTTTTATCCTGGATGCCAGTGGCTTTATGATGCCCAGAAAATTTCTTGATAGATTTGGATTACAGAAATCTAAATATTGAAATATTTTCCAATCTTCAATATATGTGCCTGAAGTCTGAACACTATGTTAGTATTCTATGTGTCTAAAGTCTGTATACAATATGTTAGGGTTGTACACTTTATGCAAGATGTTAAATTGGTATTGAAAATTTGCAACGTTTTCCCTTTACAGCATTTTGAAAACTGGGATGTATAATTATTATTATTTATTAAATTAATATACTGCCCAACTCCCAGAGACTCTGAACAGTTTACAAATGATTGAAAATATGAAAACATAACAAGAAAAATAACAAGAAACAAAAAACGATAGAGATGGCAGTACAGGCCTTATGCTCAACTTACAACCACAACTGGGACTGGAATTTCTGTTGCTAAGTGATGTGGTCGTAAAGTGCGACATCATGTGACCACATCACTTAGCAGTGGCAATCCTGGCACTGCCTGTTGCCATAGTTAAGTGAATTTGACCAGTCATTAGCCAAGGATCCACCCCAAGCCAAGCCATTCCAGGCTTGGTCCCTCCCAGCCCTGAGCTTCAGTAAGAAGGGACTTTCTCCTCTTCAACTCCCTCCACCTGCCTATGTCCCCCCCATCTCTGTCCTTTTGGCCACCCTGTACCCTGCCTTGTGGGGTGGCAGGCAGCCTCAGAACTGTGAGGCTCTGGGGCTGCTTGCCACCCTGATTCAGGGGCTTCTTGGCACACTGTGGCTCTGGGGCTGCAAGAAACCCCTGAGCTACAGCACAGCACAAAGCACTTCACAGTGCAAAGCCCAGCCTGGCCCAGCAGCGCAGCACAAAGCCCCAGCTGCCCCAGCTCAGTCCCAGCCACAGTTGCACTCTCCACCCTACTCTCAGACCCCGGATACCCTGCGCTTCACCGCCCCAGCTGACCTTCACTCTCTTTTTGCTCCTGCTGCTGACAAGGTGTGCCCATCCTGGCCCTTTGTGCCAAGAAGCCCCTTTTTGCAGCGCTGCAGGGCCATGCTAGGGCTGGGCTTTGCACTGTGCTTCTTGCAGCTCCAGAGCCACAGGGCACCAAGGAGCCCCTTTGTGTTGTGCTGCTGGGCTGGGACTGAGCTTCATGCTATACTGCACTATGCTGCCCTGGCTGACCTTTGCCGTCTTCTTGCTCCAACTGCTGATGAGGGGTGCCTGCCCTGGCCCTTCGCAAAGCAGCTGCTGGCCATGCGAGGCTATCTTCTCCAGGCCTCACGAAGAAACTGCCATGCATGACCCAGGGAAGAAAGCCTCGTGCGGCCAGCAGCTGCTTCACAAAGGGCCAGGGCGCGCATGCTTGGTCAGCGGAAGGAGCAAGAAAACAGCGGTCAGCTGGGGTGGCAGAGCAAAGGGCAGCAGGGGGCCAGAAGGGCATAGAAGGGGGGAAATAGGCAGGTGGGGGGAGTTGAAGTGCCCCTGCAGTTGTAAGTGTGGGTAGGCTGCCAAACACCCAAATTTTGATCACATGACTGTGTGGGTGCTGCATTGGCTGTAACTTTGGGGATCAGTTGTAAGTCCCTTCATTCAGGGCAGCCATAACTTTGAACCATCGCTGAACAAATGGCTGTAAGATGAGGACTACCTACAGGTGAAACTCGAAAAATTAGAATATCGTGCAAATGTTCATTTATGTCAGTATGGCAACTCAAAAGGTGAAACCAATATATGAGATAGACGCATTACATGCAAAGCGAGATATGTGAAGCCTTACTTTGGTATAATTGTGATGATTATGGCGTACAGCTTATGAAAACCCCAAATTCACAATCTCAGAAAATTAGAATAGTGTGAAAAGGTTCAATATTCTAGGCTCAAAGTGTCCCACTCTAATCAGCTAATGAATCCATAACACCTGCAAAGGGTTCCTGAGCCTTTAAATGGTCTCTCAGGCTGGTTCAGTAGGAATCACAAGCATGGGAAAGACTGCTGACCTGACAGTTGTGCAGAAAACCAGCATTGACACCCTCCATAAGGAGGGAAAGCCCCAAAAGGTAATTGCAAAAGAAGTTGGATGTTCCCAAAGTGCTGTATCAAAGCACATCAATAGAAGGTTATGTGGAAGGGAAAAGTGTGGTAGAAAAAGGTGCACAAGCAGCAGGGATGACTGCAGCCTGCAGAGGATTGTCAGGAAAAGGCCATTCAAAAGTGTTGGGGACTTTCACAAGGAGTGGACTGAGGCTGGAGTTATTGCATCAAGAGCCACCACACTCAGACGGATCCTGGACATGGGCTTCAAATGTCGTATTCCTCTTGTCAAGCCGCTCCTGAACAACAAACAACGTCAGAAGCGTCTTACCTGGGCTACAGAAAAAAAGAACTGGTCTGTTGCCCAGTGGTCCAAAGTCCTCTTTTCTGATGAGAGCAACTTTTGCATCTCATTTGGGAACCAAGGACCCAGAGTCTGGAGGAAGAATGGAGAGGCACACAATGCACGATGCTTGAAGTCCAGTGTGAAGTTTCCACAGTCTGTGTTGATTTGGGGAGCCATGTCATCTGCTGGTGTTGGTCCACTGTTCAGGGTCAATGCAACCGTCTACCAGGAGATTTTGGAGCACTTCATGCTTTGTTCCGCAGACGAGCTTTATAGGGATGCTGACTTCATTTTCCAGCAGGACTTGGCACCTGCCCACACTGCCAAAAGTACCAAAACCTGGTTCAATGACCATGGGATTACTGTGTTTGATTGGCCAACAAACTTGCCTGACCTGAATCCCATAGAGAATCTATGGGGCATTGCCAAGAGAAAGATGAGGGACATGAGACCGTACAATGCAGCGGAGCTGAAGACCGCTATTGAAGCATCCTGGTCTTCCATAACACCTCAGCAGTGCCACAGGCTGATAGCATCCATGCCATGCCGCATTGCGGCAGTCATTGCTGCAAAAGGGGCCCAAACCAAGTACTGAGTACATATGCATGCTTATACTTTACAGAAGTCTGATATTATTCTATTTCCAATCCTTGTGTTGTTGATGTCATGTAATATTCTAATTTTCTGAGATTGTGAATTTGGGGTTTTCATAAGCTGAACGCCATAATCATCACAATTATACCAAAGTAAGGCTTCACATATCTCGCTTTGCATGTAATGTGTCTATCTCATATATTGGTTTCACCTTTTGAGTTGCCTTACTGACATAAATGAACATTTGCACGATATTCTAATTTTTCGAGTTTCACCTGTATATAATGCAACAGATGGAAACAAAAGAAAACAACCTAAGTTAAAAGGAGGCTTCAGTCATCCCCATTAAAGGCCTGGGTAAAGAGCCAAGTCTTCAAGTCCCTTCAAAACACCAGCAGGGTGGGGACAGGTTCGATCTCGGGGAAATCACATTCCATAGGATAGGCACTGTGACAGAGAAGGCACATTTCTGGGGTCCTGATAGATGGCATTGCTTAATTGAAGGAACTCAGAGCGCGCCAATCCTGCAGATCAAATTGGCTGGGCAGATACTATGGGAGACAAGTGGCCCCTCAAGTAACCAGGCCCTATGCCATGTAGGGCTTTATAGGTAATGACCAGCACCTTGAATAGCACCTAGAAACAAACTGGCAGCAGTGCAGTTTGCGAAGTAAAGGTGTTACATGGACATACTGAGGCATGCACATCGCTGCTCACGCCACTGCATTCTGGACCAGTTGAAGCCTTAGGGTGGTCTTCAAGGGCAGTCCCATGTAGAGCACATTGCAGTAGTCAGGCCATCATAATATTAAATATTATATATAATCTATTTAGCTTCTTTTACCTGAATCTATTTTTAATGTAGTTGGTACTCATGCTACTCAACTAAATTAAAATGTGCATGCTGGGCAGTGCGGGGCAGAAAAAAATCTGTATTGTATGTATTTTACTGTAGAACTCAAGAAGAGATGAGATGAACACTGGTAACAGAATTCTTTTCATGCTAACTCATGAATGTAATTAGTGAAGAAGCTATTTAAAGGCAAAAAAACATAAGTGAATGTCTCATAGTCCTTCCTGAATGCCGAGGACTTGATTACCAGCTTTTAAAACATTAGATACCAATAGAGCAGGAATACCTGTGTGTTATATTCTTGCAGGAGGAATTCCCACAGAAGCAATGCCTTTCCATGCAGAATAAGTAGATAAAGAAAATAAGTTAATTATAGACATAATATAAGATGTAAGCATGCTATAATTATAGACATAATATAAAAACGAATAGATGCCAGTTTACAGCCTTGAACTAAAATATGAGTCTTGAAAAAAGTCTTGGGCATTCAAGGTAATATTCTATATGACTGTATATAAGACTGTAATATGATCCTGGTGGCAGCCTGGAAGCTATCCAGGTCTTCCACCAGCTTCTAGGCAGCCTGGAGGCTTCCATGCTTTCACCAAGGCCATCCTCTTGTCATGTCAGCCCTTCAAGGTAGTCCAGACCAGGAAACCAAAACCAAGAATACTAATACTACCTTTATTGTAAGGTTACAGTTACAGAATCTTGCAAGTCTGAAAGTGCTTGCAAGTCTGAAAGAAAGCCCCCCTCCCCTGCCTTTACGTTCCAGAGAACTAAGGGAGAGTAATTTCTGAGACGCTTTCTCCATCCCCATTCCTGCTTTGGACTCAGATTTCTCTTATCAGACTGTTGCCTAGGCTCTTCCTCCTGTCTCTCAAGGTTATTCTCACAGCCCATTACATGTTGCTACTCCTCCTCCAAACCAGCTTTCAATCCTGGTTGCCATGCTACATGCCCTTCTCCTGTGGATGTGGATGTGGTAACAGAGGAGCCTTCATTTGCAGCCACTGCTCCTCTCTTGCTGCCTCTGTTGCTCCCCTGCCATAGGGTGTTGCTGCTCCACACTGCCAGATCAGCCTGCCAGTGAACATTTCCTTCTTCAGTATCTTCTCAGTCTCCTCAGTCCCCTTTGTCTTCCTTCTCTCCACCTTTTCACATCATATTCCAGATCCACACATCTGCCTTCTGTTGCCTCCTAACTGCCTTTCCTTCCTCAGTGTTCACTACGGCACATACACTCTTTCCACGTGTTAATTATGAATCCTACCAGTGATGAATGCTGTCCTAACTTTAAAAAAATACTGAACCATTCTACAAAGCAGAATAGAATTTCTGTTGAGCAGTTTTCCTTTAGTATAGTGTTTTCTAGACTGTATAGTCATATATAATTGTTATGTTTAATCCCAAAATTGTTCTTATTGATACTTTTTTCCTAACTCCACTTTAAATAACTAAAGTTCTAATTAAATAGTGCCCAACCCTTCTATTTGAAAACAAAAAGTTAAGTCTCTAATTTTGTGTTCCTCTGAAGTAATAGACATTCTTTCTACTTAGGCCAAGAGAAAGAGAATAGTAATTCAAAGAGAAAAGAACATTTCTAATAATAAATTAATAATAATGGAAGTGTCTCAGCAGATGGCATTGTCTGATTTTCTCTGGCCACAGAAGCTAAACAAGATCATGTTTGATTAATATTTGGTTGGGAGATGACCAGGGAATTCCGTGGCTAAAGGTTAGATTATGTAGTCAAACAAAACATTCTACAAGTAGACAGTAGCAAATCACTTCCATGTTGTTGACAAGAAAACTACAGGAACTTGCCACTAGCAACTGAGCTCAACTAGAAGGAGATTTTACTTTAAGTGAAGACAAATCTCTTTGAAGATGCTTGTTATGCTATTCAGTATTCTTTTGTGGGGGGGGCTGCTTTTGAGTTTTTTACTTTACTGTATCGGGTCTTTTAAAATATAATTTTATTGCGATATTGGGTGAAACAAGTGATGTAATTTTAAAACAGTTGTAGATACATATTTCCAGGCATTTACAGGTATTGTGCTGTGCTGCTTTTATTTTTTTGACTTGTTGGGATATTTTGTGGAAATGAAATTATATGGAGATATAGTTCAGTGTTCTATGTCTTTTATATACTATCCTGATATTGGAGAAAGAATAACATTTGCAAGTTGAGACCGCACTGAGAAGAGGAAGTCTTGATAATTCAGAAGTTTGGCTGTTTACTCACAGATCCAAACAACTTTGTTTTGGCCAGCTTCGATGAAAAGCACGTATTAGCTTTACAAAATTTAAGCCATGTGCTGAAAATCATTTGTATAACAAAATGCAGTCTGAGAAAATGGTAATAGCCATAAGGTCATATTGTTGTTTCTGTTCTTTCTTCTGCATGGGTTGAATTTTGAGCAAGGTATCTGTATAGCAGTTCAAATTACAAAAAGAAAAGAGCCTATATTGTGACTACATTTCCCAGAAAATTTTGTTGAGCTAATCAGTGAGTAAAAAACTTAGCTCTCTGGTTTATACCTGAGTTTTTCCAGAGTTCATACTTCTTGCACAATTAAGTACTATAAGCCACTGGCATCTCACATTATTAATATATAACGAGTATAGTGGTAAAGAGATCTATACATAAGCAATTTTATTTTTTAAAATAGACATACCTTCCTTTATCTTAGAGGGGCAGACACCTTCCCCTCCAAATTGTGTGGTTTTTAGCTCTGGCAGATCACTGCTGCTCTAGCTGAGTCCTTAACACCCAAATAACTAGTCTTGTAAAGTAACTGCAGTTCCTTGAAAGCTCAGTATGGCTGCTTTGAAGCCATCCTGAGTATTTTGTGTAAGGTGCCTCTCAAAGGATCTGCACAGCTGTATTGGTGATATGATTGTTTTAGTATGTTTTGAATAGTGACTGATACATTGCTAATGGCAAGAAGTATTAGGCCTTAGTTTTGGCTTTGTTTTAAACTTGTATTATTTTTGAGAGGGTTGTAGAAGCGTTAAACTTCCAAAGGGAGAGTTATTCCTGTTGAACTATTTGAATAAAAGTCAGCTCTTGCTGTACAAGAAAATCTGCTACTCCCTTGTTTCTAGGATTGGTTCATTGTGTCCATTAGAGAGCAAATACTAATTGATCATAAAAAGTGCACCGTGTAATTTGATCAAGAGGATGAATACTTTAAAAAACACATTTACATCTCTCCTTGAAAAACGTCATTGGCTTTTCCCCATGATCAGCACAGTGCTTTGTTTTAGGTTTCTGGCTCCTGTACAGTGTTTTTTCTTTCCAATAATACAGGTTTCAACTCTACCTTAAATAGAAGCTTACATATTTGAAATAATGTTCATCAAGTACAGGAGATACAAAGAACAGCTTTATTGAGGCTCAGAGATGTGCTTTTGTGGATCATGTGCATCTTTCAATTTCTACATTACTGAAACTCTGCAGGCTTTTGACAATATCTTTGCTTAATTCATGTTTGAAATGTGATTGTGTATCTGTGTAATTCCAGTTGTACAGATAAAATATCCCCATTTTCATTATATTTAGATAAGGCAGTTGATCGCTGCACCTGGTATCTTAAACTTGCTTGCTGTACAGGTATATGCTGATTCTCTTGAGAACGAATCTTCCAAAAAGAACCTACTAAAGGTTGATGAGGTACGATTCTGTCTTTTCTCTAAACAATTTTCTTATTTACCCATTATCTAATTTCAGTGTGTTGATTCATAATTCAGATTTTTTTTCTTCTGATGCAGTTATTCTTTTTATGGAGGTGTGTTGAATGTGGCAAGACTGCTTCATTCTTGTTTATGCAAAAGAATTTCCCATGTGGAGAGACCCCTGATACATACTTTTATTGGAACATAAATAATAACTGTGTTTACTGCTATTTACAGCTTTCACTCTATACCAGTCCAACGCCAAAATCAAAGTATGTGGAAGATCCACAGTCACAACTGGAAGAAGGAATCTGTCATCTGCGGCACTCTTTGGAGCCATATGCTGCCTGGGTTCAGGTACAGCAGTTCATTATTTTACTATCCCAAGAGCATATAGCTTTTTTGCAGAAATTGCATGAGTAGAACCTATTCCTCTTGCAATCTAAATTGCAAACACAATAATATCAGTGTTATTACTTTGTCAACCCAGTTAGTTTGGTGATGCCTAGCCAACTTGTCTGATCTCACAAATTTAATCAGGTTGGACTTGGCTAATACTTGGATGGGAGAACACCAGAAAATGCCAAGGCCTATGGCTTACACTGGGAAGTCCAACAAACATCCCAGAAAGTAATGACAAACCTCTTCCATATTGTGTCCATGAAGTCGCCAAGGCTCAAGCTGAACTTGAAAAATACTATAATTTTTATCACCTAACCAACCAACCTAACCAACTAACACTATCATTTTCTAAAAACTTTATCTGAGTGATTCAATAAACTTCCTAACACAGCTTTTATTTTGTTTTGAAACAAAAATTGAATATCTAATATTCAAATAGATACAAGTGTTTTTAATTAAAACTGCTTAATTGGTTCTTTTTATGGATTTTGTTAATGGAATTTCCTGATTGTAAACTGAAGCGTGCAAACAAATGGAATTTTCCAGATAGATATTGCTTTTGGCAGTGAAACAGTAGGTGCAAGAAATCCAGTATTGATCTCCTATCCTCTTGTTCAGAACTACATCCATTTTGACAGGCTACAAGAGAGATTGGTTACCTGGCTTGTATGGAATAGGCCTTTCTGCTGGGAATTATTATTTTGCTATAGAACTATCAGTTTCCCAGGAGATTGATGGTCATACTGATCTATAATCAAATGTCCACAATTGTAAAAAACAGCTGACCACTTGGAGTATATAAGGGAAGTTGGGTGAAGTGGGTCAGAGCTTTGTTTATGTGCACATGCAGACATCTTCCTTTCTGACAGATTGTGGTGTGTTTGTTTGTTTGTTTGTTTGTTTTACACAAGACTGTCAGTCTCTCAGGAGACTGATAACCCTGTAGTCCTATGGCAAAGGAATAAATCCAGTTGGTTGGCTGGCAGAAGGAAACATTCAGAGTCCCTTGACTCCACCCTTCAAGACACTTTAGAGGTTAATTTGTTGTTTTTTCCACTGGTAGGTGATGCTGAGAAGGAGGGGAAAGGAAGCTGGGGAATCCAACAATCATTGCCCTGAAACTATCCCATATTAAACCTGTAAGGACAGCACCACTCATTCACTGAGACACAAAAATGCTTGCCTATGGGGGCAATACCTTTTTCTGCTGATTGAAAGACAGAAGGAATGCACATTAACATAGTTGTGAAGAAGTGCCCTGAGTCACAATCCAGATGAATTAGTGATAGCACTTTTATGATTTGGTTTCTGGTCTTGTGTCACAGATATGGATTAGAGGAATGGTTTTATTCTGCTGATATACTCCTAAGGATTCCATAGTAAAACCGAAATTAATATATCCAGACATATCCTAGTATGTATAGCTGGAAAATTCTTAGCTCTTCTGTCGGTAATCTCTCTTCAGCCCAACTATAAGAAAATAAAAAGGAATGTGCTTTAGATCTGTATCCAATGCCCAGATATACAGAATTAAAACAACTTGTTCAAATCATGAAATACCTTGGGGACTGTCTTCTCCAGATAGAATCTGCTCTACTTATATGCATATGGAAGGAGGGGATTCTAAGTGATGCATCCATCCAAGAATTTAGGGGAATGTGGGCCTGAAGGCAGCCCTCTGTGATAATCACCATGCTTTGGAACACCTTTTCCTGGAACTTCATCTGATCCCCTTATTAGCCTTCTTCAAGTGGCTAAAATTGTAAATTTAGGCATTTGGGTTTAGACGCAATGGCTGTGTGTGTGGGGGGTGAACCATTTGTATGAACAGTTTTTTAATGCTTTCTTTATTTTATGCAACTGTCAGGAGTCAGGTTGATCTGGGCAGAATAAAAATACTGTGTATGTGGCCATGTGATCTTCATATGAGTTTATTTAGGAAAAGAAGAAAATATTAGAAATCTTGTGATTATATTATATTCCTATATGAGGATAATTTGCTGTTTTTCCAAACAGCTCTAAGAAGTAGGACAAATGAAAGTAGAACTTACCAAAGTATTCACACAGCCAGCTGCTCTCAAAGAAAAAGAAGGCGTAGGAATCTATAATATGCTATAACATGCCATCTTATTCCACACTTAAGTCACCAGTTGAATACTAAAACAGACTTTACCCTATGTTTATGCCATGATGCATTTCTTCCTCCATGTAAGGAATTACTACCCTACATTTTCATGCCACTATCACAACTAACCATATTGTGGATTCAGCTTATATTCTAATCATATGATAGAATAGGTTTTATTCTAATTGTCTGTGGTGCCAAGGTAGGATGAGAACCATGTCTTTCTATGCCAAATGCACTTATCTACCATTATCATGCCAATCATATTTCCTCACTCTTTTTATGCTGGTTTTTAACCATAATAAAGATTTGATCTGATCACTCTCAGTGATGGGAACCTGAATATGTATCAGTATAAGATGGGAAAAGAACAACAAATATCTGTTGACTCTAAGGGGTACACTTAGTCACCATTCTCATTTGTTTGCTCCTCCCCTTATCCTCCTTTAATTCATCTGAAACTTTGAATTTGAACCCATGCACCTGAAACTAAAAGAGTTCCACGTCTGGCTGAGAAAAGTTGTGCCTATGTGTGCCTATGCGTGCAAAGCTCACTTTACTGTGGAGAAACTAGCCAGCTTATATGAATGCCTTGCTAAGAGCCGCATTCCAAAGCATCAACTAAGTGAGGTACTTATGGAGAAAAGGCATTTTATAAGCAGATGCCATAAATGCTCCAGATCTTGACCTGTCAGGAGATGAGTTTGTTCTAGGCTCCCAGGCTCAGAGGCTAGATCACCCAAAAATTAAGTGGAGCCCAGTTGTATAGAGTTAGTTGTAGACATTTAGACATCCCTGTTACTCTACAGACCCAGATTAGCTCAGAAATATAACTTAATGCCCTAATAGATTCTGGTGCCATGAGCAATTTCACTGAATCCAAATATGCTCTGCCTGTCAGAGTTCCTGAGGGCTGGCTCAGAACTCATCAAAAGTGCACAGAACCTCTCCTGTTCATCACCATCAATTATCAGGAGTCTCAGTAACTTTATTTAGCCTTTCCATTACATCTGAAGCCTCCCCATTATAGTCAAGGGAATGGAGGGCTTCAAGTTCACCTTCCATATCGTCATAAGGACCAGGGTGACTTGATTCCCTGATGTGCAAAATTCACATCCTGAAGAGCTTCAAGACCCCTCTGCCTACCCTACAAGAAGAACTCCCTCCTCCCATGATTTGCATGAAAGATGGCACAGATATTTATAGTGGCAAGAGAATGCTTGTGAACCCTTTAGAACTATTCCATAATGATGAAGTATTTTTATCTACACAATACCTGCAATGGGATCTGAGTGTCATCTTTCTGATTAATGAGATTCTGATTGAACAAATAACATAGAAAATGAAGTTCTGTCTCACAGCTTTATTAAATACATTGTGCCAATGTTCACTGTCTTTGTTTAAAAAGTTATGTGATACCATAGGATAATCAGCTGTCTTAAGTGGGTATGTTGAGTCTCATATCACAATCTATGAATTGACAATCAGGTGTGAATTTGAAGGGTTCTCTGTTAAAAAGAGATACAGATATTATTGCTACAGTTGGATGCAGCTCTTGAGAATAGAGGTTTGTGGAACTGAATCATGCCTTGATCAAAAGGGATCTCTGCAGATGTCATAAAATCATTGATGCTCATGAGTATGGAAAGAATTACAAAACAATTTTCAAAGACTTAGGCCTCCATCAATCCAGGTAATGGTTAGGCAGGTAATGTACAACCAGAGAAACTACAAAACTATTGTTAATCCTCTAGAGGGTAGTCATGCGACAAAAATCATCTCAAGAACAAGACATACAATACTCAATGAACACAGCATTGTTCTCCAGTCCTTTATTCTTGGATCTGCAGGCCATTCTTGTATTTTCTAACATCAGTGTTCATGAGTCTACCATAAGGAAAACACCAGTCAAGAAGGGTGTGCATGGAATGATACTGTGGAGGAAACCACTGTTCTCCAAAAAGCACATCACTGACCATTTTAAATTTGCCAAAGACTACCTGGATAATCCAGCAGGCTATAAGAACAATATTCTGTGGTTAGATAGAAGTCAAACTTTTTGGCATTGATGATAAAGATTGTGTTTGAGAAAATGAACCAGTGCATTCTACTAAAAGCATCTCATTTCAGCTATGAAACACTGTGGTGGGAGTTTCAAAGCAGTGGGGGCTGCTTTGCAACCTCAGGACCCAGATGCTTCTCAATCATTGGGGAAAAAATAGATTCTAATAAATTTTACAGGAAGATGTCAGAGTATCCACCTCTGAGTTGAAGGCTGAAGTGAAGACATGAGTTTTCAGTAGGTGCCTAAAAGATACTATAAGATGCCTCCAAAATTTCAGTGGGGAAAGTATTCTAGGGCATGGTGCCACACAGAGAAGAGATGCCAGTGAGCAGGGCATTCAGCAGCTTTCAGTACACATAATAGGGCTCTCCCAAAGACCAAGTATCCTGGTACCAAGTTGTTTAGGGCCTTGCATGTCACAACAAAAACACTGAATTTAGTTTATTAGGTAACTGGCAGCCAGTGCAGTTACTTCCATAGAGTTGTAACATGTGAATGACTTGGCACATTCTGCACCAGCTGCAGCTTCCTGACCATGTGCAATGATACAATGCTCCAGTAACCTAAACATGCTGTGTGTGTGAGATGTATAAAGACCACAAAAAGATTGGTTGTTTGCCTATAACTCTGTTATTCAGTGTGGTCACCTGTGCATTTACACAATTTGTCATTGTTTTCATCTGGTATCTGCAGTTAGATGTTTGGTGTACTCTTCTGTATTTCTTTAGCACTGTAGAGGAAACTGATGGAATATATAAAAATCACATACAGGAATATGGGCACTGAGAAGTGACTTTCTTCCACTTGTGATATTAGCTGTTTTTCACAGATTCACTACCCATACATATGTGGACATGCATAGGTGACAATTTAAAGAAGGACTTTTGCAAGTAAGCAACTTGTGTTTACTGAAACTCACCATTCTTATGAATATTTTCAAAGACAAAACTAATGAGCAGCAGTATGCTAGCAGTTACCATTCCAACAGATAAAAGTATTTGGGTAATGTACAACTCTGGATCTGCTTAAGGACTTATGCTGTTTTCATTGTTCATTCACTGTATGGGACCTGAAGTTTTTAAATTGCTTTGAAATAAATGCCATAATCTTTTAATATGCTAATAGTTGTTTCAACATTGCCCCCCTCTCTAGGACTATACTGGTAAAGTTACGCCCAGGGTAGAAAAAGCATGTGAATACGTTAAAGGTGAGAAAAATTCATGTTTCCTGAAATTAAACTATAAGCATTTCTGGAAGTATTATAATACACTGTTATGTGCTCTGTGTTACTGTACCTGTTTTGAAAGTACTGTAACTGCACTGTACATTCTGCTTACTTTCCCACTGCCCGTGCTTGTTTTATGAATGAGGTCACCCTTTAGATAACAGTGGAATGATATTTAAAAGGATTATTTGGAGGATATTTTATATAATTAGAGTTCTGTTTAGAGGTAGACATTCATACTGGAAGTAAGTAAATGTTTATATAGCTGAAAAGACCATTTGGGACCTAGAATGCAGCCCTGTACCCTGTGTAGGAATCCAAACTAAAGCATCCTTGATGGATACTGTTTAACCTCTACTTGAACAATTCCAGTAAAGCAGTACATCTCTTTCTCTCCCTCTCTCTCTCTCTCTCCCCCTCTCCATTTTGTTAACATTCCCTTGGCATATGTTTTCCTGTAACTTAATGAATTATTCCATTGGAATAACGGGCCATGACATCCTTTCAGATAATTTCATTAGGTTACATTTTGAGCAGAAATATGTTTAACTACCTTAATAACATGAGGATTGGAGGTGAGAGATAAGGAACAATTTTGATGAGTTCCACAATAGAGGTAGTCCTCACTGAATGTCCATTTGTTCAGTGACTGTTTGAAGTTACAAAGGTGCTGAATGAAGGGACTTATGACCAGTCCTTGAAGTTCCGGCCATTGCAGTGCCGCTGCAGTCACATGAACAAAATTCAGGCCCACCCGCATTTACAACCACCTTTTGGCCACCCACCTACCCACTGCCGCCAGCTGCCCCCACTACTCAGACCTGCCTGCCGCTGCCATGCCCACTGCACTGCACTCCACTACTGTGTCGGCTGGGGCCTTCTTTTGCATTGCCTTCTTTCACAGACAAGATGGGGGGAGATAGGTGAATGGAGGGAGTTGAAATGGAGGCAGTCCCTTGACTGAATGGCTTAGATCCAAGTGGGTCCTCACCTAACGAATGTGTGGGATTCACTTAATGACAGCAACTGGGATTGCTGGAACTGTTGTCGCTAAGTGATGTTTTGCTTAACAACCACATGGCTTAGCGAAGGAGTTGCTGTCCCAATTAGGGTCATTAAGTGAGGACTACCTGTACATAATGAGGAGATAATTCCACTTAGAAAAATCCTAGAGGTGGGAGAAAAGGACTTGATCCAACTTATCAAAAAAATTAAGAAATTCATGTTTGAGCAAAATCTGTTTCAGAAATTTTCATTGCATCAATAACAAAAGATTTTTCCACATCCAATGAAATTATTGCCACTAGTTTTAGTTTTTCTAAATGTATATCCAGAAAATTAATAATATAATATTGGATACTTGGTGACCTTTTAATAACAGATAGGGCATGGTGGATGATTAAAGGTAATAAAGCCTGTCATCTATGTGTCAGGATCACTGTTAATATTTTTGCATCAATGTTTAACAAAGAAATGTGATGATGACGTGCATAAATGACAGTCTTTATCACCTTCAAAGCCCCAGTTGTATAGGCCTCAGTAATGGAAGCTGGAAAATCAGGAAAGGGTTAGGCAAAGGAAAGATTGCCTACAGAAATTGCTTGCTTCCCTCCCCCACCCCCTGCTGCAGAGACTGGAGAGGAAGGGCTTTCAAAAGAGTAAGCTGTTTGTGTGGTGCACCTGCAGCTACCAGGCTGAAAGCGCGATCGCATTGCTTTTGATGTGTACAAGACAGTAAGCAGGCACTCCATCACTCCAAGGAGTGGGGGAGTGGTTAGAAGGCAAGCAAAAGCTGAAGGTGTGAAACTGAGTAGTCTTGTCTCTTTCCAGCTGGAAAGCACAGTCACGGTCATGTGATTTCCCATTTAGCGACCACTTCAGTTAGTGGCGGAGTTGCTGGTCCCAGTTAGGGTCATTAAATAAGGACTACCTGTATTTTCTTTTGTATGTATAGGGAATTATGTTCCTGTTCAACACTTATAAAAGCAATAAGTTATTCTTGTATGAGTTAACTTGCTCAAAATTTTTCTCCAGAATTTGTTCTTCTTTTTTGTTTTTCCTGAAAGAATAAGCAATATATTACCATATATGTATTTCTTAAAGGCATCCCAAACTATCAATAAATTTGCCGTCTTATTTATAGGAACAAATTTTCAGACTTGTTACAGACTTGTTTTTATTGAAAAATGGATAACTTAATAAAGATATAAATATCATCTAGAAATGGGACAATTATTTTTTGAGTAATTAATAATGTAACTGGGGCTTGAAATGTAAAGGCTCTGCTTCCATCCAACTAATCCATTCAACTAAGAATTGAGATACTAAAAGATAACTTAACCAAAAATACAATGGTGCTTAAAAGTTTGTGAACCAAAATTTTGGATTTTCAGTATTTCTGCATAAATATTCTTCAATAAATATATGAACAAGTATAATGTTTTTGACTCATTTATTTAATTGGATTCTCTTTATCTAGTTTTAGCACATGTGGAGAACAGATCACATTTTAGGTCATATTTATGCAGAAATATTGAACATTCAAAAGGGTTCAGAAACTTTTAAGCACCACTGTCCTCTGATGTGGAACTGAAAATAAGGTATATTTTTGTTGCAAAGGATTTAAAAGTTGCCTTATGTCCACTAAATTAAATTCTGATGTATAATGTACTGTATTTCCTTGTATGAGAAAGTATGTCAACCTAATAAAGAGTCTAAAACTTGATCAAAATTCTAAATCTATCTAAATCTACCTGTATGGATACAGGAGTTTTAAATTACATTCAAATTACTTTTTTAAAAAACTTCCAGTCTAGATATCAGGAAATTCCATGAGAAGAAAAAGCTTTTTAACTAACACAATGTTAGAAATATATCATATGGTTACATTTCAAATGTAACGCTAACATGGGAGATGGATTATGATATACTAATTACCAATGAACAATGACAACAGATCTGGTATAGAAATTTAGAAAACAAATAAAATTGAATTCGTCTAATTAGTGTCAATTTTTATTGCAACTTTTAAAAGTAATTCTTTTTCTTTTTTATGCTCCTATTTTGTGGTCATTTAGATATTTGCAGCCCAGATAAGAACAGATGAAAACAGAAAAGAACAGGGAAAACAAAAGAGCCCAATTGTTAATATTAGACTATGGCAGGTGTACCCTGATTCAAATCCCGATTACACATGAAACCTGATTGATACTTCTTTGTCAGTCATTGTTTCTTAGTCTAAACGTCCCAACAAGATTGTCACAAGAACACAATGAAAATATATTTCTTCGAACTCGTTTAGTGGAAGTTAGATGACAGGAAATTGGTTGTGGTTCTAACTAGCTATTTATAATGGAAACATACAAATAATATTTTAATATTCTGGAATAATATTTTAAAATTCTGGAAAATAGGTAGTAGATATAAATAGGTAATAATTCTGTGCTTTTTTTTTTTAAAGAAAGCTATGAAATGATCAAAACTCCACCTCCAGGATTTTATCCCAGGCTTGGTGTTATAGGTTTTGCTGGTGTTGTTGGATTGTTCTTGGCAAGAGGTATGTGTTTGTTTTCAATGTCTGTTCAAATTTTGGTGTACATTTACTCTTTCAGCAACAGAGAACTTAAACTGCAATGTACAGTTGATTGATACTGTAGTGCCTGTCCAGAATTTTAACAACATTAGGCTACAAATAAGAACTTCTGTACATCAGCATTAGAATTTATTTGGGATAAGCTGTACATGTTTTGACAAGAGGCTCCTTTTTAGAGGCCCATGTACAATACAGCTGTAAAAATACTTGTTAAACCAACAACTGTACAAACTAATTCAAAAGTAACTTCCATTAAGGAACAGAAACAAAGATTTTGCACGAAATAAGTCACATTTTATATGATGAGAATTTGCATAGTCTAGTAGAGAATGACATTATATAAATCACAATCCTCCTTTTTTTAAAACTGTATGTATAATAGATACACATTGTAAGTAAGGATTGTTTTTCATATTGTTGCTGAATTTATCTGTTAAAGACCATAGCTTAGTTATAAGATACATGTTTTACATGATAAAGCTCTCAGTTCAATCTCTAGTAGATGAAGTAGAGGTAGAGAAAGATCCTGACTAAACCTTGTCTCTGCTGATAAGTAGAGATCCTGCTGGACTAGATAGATAAATGAATCATCTGACATAGTATAAGCACTGTTTATTCATAAACAGTATTTAACTACCAGAGCAAGTTCTTTATACATTGTTGAATCAATCTACATGGCTAGGCAATATGTGGTTTCCCAGATGTTTTGAAATTTGGACACCTTAATTACAAATTAAGAACATGTGGGTAAGGTCTTTCAAAACTCCAAAGCCAGGCTTGCATGATCTTGCTATTTAGTATTCTTTTGCTCTTCACTATCCTGCTTCTCTATATCATTATACCTAATTGTCATCATTTAACATACTTTCCCCAGATGACTTACTGTCAAAGTAGTAGTAGTAGTAGTAGTAGTAGTAGTAGTAGTAATAATAATAATAATAATAATAATGTTATGTAACTTAGTCTGGCTGAGAATCTGCCCTTTAACTTCATCTCATTCAATATATCAGATGTTAGAAGTAATATTTCTTCTATGAAATAGGTTCCAAAATTAAAAGGTTGGTGTATCCAATAAGCTTCATGGGGATTGGTACCGCTCTCTACTATCCACAGCAAACAGTTGCTGTTGCCAAGGTAATTGTTGAAAATCATCCTTCTTATTCATATAGCTTTATATTTCTTGTAATCTTATGTTATTTCTTGTAAATAATTTACATAAGTAATATATTCAATCCAAAGTATTTGATAAATATAGTGTAGACTTGAGTCTACTTAGTCCCAGTCCAACATCATTTGTTGTTTATCTCAGTATATCAGCTGGGCAGATTTGAGAGATCTGCAAATCTAATTCTGTTTCCTGAATGAATAATCCAGGAGAACAAATGCTCTGGCTCCTAGCACATACTCGTATAGCCATTTTTTTGCAGACCCTCTGAAAAAGCTTTGTGGGTTCCTATAGTTTCTTTTCTCATCAGTTATGTTTTCTTCCTCTTAGTAATGTTGAAGACACATATATATATATTTTTTACACAGCTGTACTGTATAGAAATGTGTTTCTTCATTTCATGAATCCTAAAATTAAGGCTGCACAAATAGCTTGATAGTGACGCCTATGAAACAGTACAAATATTGGAATACCAAGTTGGAGCAGGATATGAGCTTTGTGTATTAATTTTATGGGGTGTCTATACAATTGTAAAAGAAAAAAAAGTATATTAGTACTGTATCCTTCGCTGAATACAATTTGAGACAATACAATATTTTCCAGCACTAAACATTGAACCATAGAACAAAGCCATGTATTTGTATGAGTCCTGAAAGTAGAATTTTCTTTTAAACATGAAGTGATCACAGCTCATGTTGTTTACAAGGTGGGAGCTTTCAGTTCTGTTAATGATTACACAGAGCTGCTGCATATCAGCTTTTGCAGCTGAAATTCAGAACTCCAGTTTTTAAACTGTAAATGTTCTCAGGGAGAACTAGTTCTCATTTGTTTATATCGAGTGTCATACTGTTCTAAATCATAATTTTAGCTATATTCGTTCAAGTTTTGTAACTCTGTAATTTATTGTTTTCTCCTGAATCATAGCATGGAAATTTAAGGATGTTTACACAAGGAGAAGTTTTTGTCCTCTCCTCTATAGGGATTTGAGGCCCCTGAAAACCTTTCTGGAAAATCTGGAAATATTGCTTGTCAATATGGGGTAAAGTGTAGGATATTGCTATGTAAAATAGGCACATGAATCTCTCTTTGATTGTATAAGCAATAATTTACAACAAGGCTCCTCCTTACAGCTTATTTCAAAACCTGGTAAGAAAGTCATGTGCTTTTTTGGTTCTGTGCTTTTTCTAAAAAAAGAAATCTGACTGTTCTTATTTCTTTATATTATAATGAAGTCATACTGAGCAATACTTGTGGATGATCTATAAATTAACTCTTATGGTGGCACTGGAGAAGTTGAAAATGTTGTATAATGTGTGTGTTACAGTGTAGTGTAGTGTAGTGTAGTGAGCTAAGTATGTGATCAAGGAATCTTATGGTATAAGTTGAATGAAGTAGGAGCTATTTCTTGTGTCTTGTTTACTTAGTAATTATAGCTTTCTCTATCAATATTAAGCAGGAATCATGATTTATAATATTTATCTAAACGCTTAGAGAAAATAGAAATGAACTACAGTACTTACTGATAAAGCCGAAATATAACGCTTAAGGTGACTATCATTGTATCCCTGGTTTTTTAAAGGTAACTGGCTTTCGCATATATGACTGGAGTCTACAAGCATATATAAGCCTAGAATCCCTTTGGAAAGATAGTTCAAAAAAGAAAAAGTCTGCAAAAGCAAGCAGCAAGGTATGGTATGTGACAGGTTTCTCTCCTCATGAGCTTATTTTGGTGGTTCTTGGCATTTTTGTTTTGATTTGGGATGCACTTCCTTGTTTCTGCTGATTTGTCCTTATATTTTAGTTAGAAAAGCTATGCAGGGATAAACACAAGCCATCATATGCTGCTCCCACCTGCAAACTACAGTAATAATTAGGAAAGGCAACAAAATGCTACAAATAGCAAATTGGTATAGCTTGGTGATTCAGTTATTGTTGCATATTATTGTTGCTCTTAAATTAATCTTACTGAAAGGAGATGGTCTAGTATGTGATATGAAACGTCATGTATTGAGTCACAACTCAGCATTCAAAATGTGTGAATTAATGTGTATTCATGATTTTTCCCCCCTGTGGAAATAGCTTGTAAAGATTTATATTTAAATCATTGTCTTAATTAAAATAGAACCTAGGTTTCATTCTACACAATCAAGTGGAGGAGTCAGTGGTAATTACCATCTTTTGGTTTCCTCTGCTCTTAAGATGGTATCTTAATTTAGTTAAGTTCTAAATCTTCTCATGTTTCTTTCAGCTTGTGTGTGTGTATGTCGTGTGTATGTATTTTAAAAAAATTTCTAACCTATCGAGTCATAGCTTCACATTTGTGTCTTAATTTGCCAGCCAGTATAGAACACTTTGGGTTTATAGGGAACTTTTTACATTTATATGTGGTAGTTTCAGTATGCAGTTGCAGTGTGAAGAGAAAAAGACAATTTTGCAAATACACATAGAAAAAATCCATCCACATAGCAACTGATGTCTGTGTACATGAATTCTCAGATGTCCCAGCAGAGATAACAAGGACAACCTTTAGCTTTTCACTGTTGAGATGATAACATATGCCAGTCAAATCTTCATTGCAAACATAGATTGCCAGTTAATGTCTTGTCTATCAGAATGTGCACATTTAAAAATCAACAAACTTTCCTATATTTATAGGTTCTTACCTAATAATGTAACTTGATGTAGATACTGGGTATACTCCCATTTTTAGAATGTTCTGAAAAGAGCTAGCTCCTTTAGTTGACCCTTCTGGGTAGCTAAATGGATCTCAGAGTAGAACTTCAGATGATCAACTACATCATAATTTAGTGAACAAAGTAGGCACAGTGAACATGGGTTTGTAAATTCCATTACACCCCCTTTTGATCCCCTATTGCATATGAATTCATGCAACAAAAAGTGAAAATCACATTTTTTTCTTTAGAATATTTCATTAGAATGTTCTAATGAAAGTTATCTTAAACTATGATTTTGGATTTTAAAACATTACTTAGATCAAATGACCATTCGCTGATTTCAAGAGGTTGATAGGAAAGCATGCAAGTCTGGGGTTTACAATGCCTCACTTCCATTTATCTAAATATACACTGCGTGCACAATTATTAGGCAAGTTGTATTTTTGAGGATGAATTTCAATATTGAACAACTACAGTGCTCTCGGTCAATACAAAATGTTAATAAACCTCAAACCTGAATATTTAAGAAAGTAAAAGTGAGGTATTGGCTTTCTTAGAAGCATATCTATGTGTGCACAATTATTGGGCAACTATTAGTGTGCACAATTATTATGCAACTAAATGAAAAACAAAAATTCCCCCATCTCACTCATTTATTTTCATCTGTTAAAGTGAGAATAATGAACAAACAACTCAAAATTTACAAATAAACATTTCTGACATTTCAAACAAAAAATCAGTGACCAATATAGCCACCCTTCTTTGCAATAACAGCCATAAGCGTTCCATTCATGGAGTCTGTCAGTTTCTTGATCTGTTGACAATCAACTTTTTCTGCGGCAGCAACCACAGCCTCCCAGACACTGTTCAGAGAGGTGTACTGTTTTCCTTCATCATAAATCTCCCATTTGAGAAGGGCCCACACATTCTCAGTAGGGTTTAGGTCAGGTGAGGAAGGGGACCATATCATTATTCTTTCATCTTTGAGGCCTTTACTGGCTAGCCACGCAGTGGAGTACTTCGATGCATGCGATGGAGCATTGTACTGGATAAACATCATGGTCTTCTTGAAAGATGCAGACTTTTTCCTGTACCACTGCTTGAAGAAAGTGTCTTCTAAAAACTGGCAGTAGGTTTGGGAGTTGATTTTGAGTCCATCTTCAACCCAAAAAGGTCCAACTAGCTCATCTGTAATAATACCAGCCCATACCAGTACCCCACCTCCACCTTGCTGGCGTCTGAGTCGAAGTGGAGCTCTGTGCCCATTACTGATCCAGCCACGGACCCATCCATCTGGTCCGCCAAGAGTCACTCTCATTTCATCAGTCCATAAAACCTTTGAAAAATCTGTCTTCAGATATTTCTTGGCCCAGTCTTGCCATTTCAACTTATGTGTATTGTTCAGTGGTAGTCGAGTTTCAGCCTTCCTTACCTTGGCCATGTCTCTGAGCACTGAACACCTTGTACTTCTGGGCACTCCAGGTAGATTGCAGTTCTGGAATATGACAGCACTGGAGGATAATGGGTTCCTGGTGGCTTCACATTTGATTCTTCTCAAATCTTTGGCAGTTAATTTGCGTTTTTTCTTCTCAACACATTTCTTGCGACCCTGTTGACTATTTGCAACAAAATGTTTGATGGTTCTGTGGTCATGCTCCAATATCTTAGCAATTTCAAGAGTGCTGCGTCCCTCTGAAAGACTTTTTACAATTTTTGACCCATTTTGCCTGAGGAAAAGAAGCTGCCTAATAATTATGCACACCTTGATATAGGGTGTTGATCTCCTTAGGCCATACCCTCCCTCATTACACAAATATACATCACCTGATATGCTTATATCCAATAAGCATTCGGGTTTATACAGCTTGGAGGTAGAAAATATGCATAAAAATGATGATATGATCAAAATACTCACTTGCCTAATAATTGTGCACATGGTGTATTTTAGGTTAGAGATAAACATCTTGATACCTTCAGTATAGTTTGGATTACAGCTCCCTTGCCATTGCCTATGCTGGATAGAGCTAATGGCAGTTGTACGTCATAGCATAGCATATAGAGCATGAGATTTATTCTCTCCATCTTAGATGATTGTTTGAATTAGAGTTAAATCTTAGTGGAAATCTTAAATCTTGGTTAAATCTTTGGCTTGCTAATCTCTCCAAGCTAGAAGAGGAAAACAGAAAGCTTATGGATGCCAGTGTATTAGCCTCTAAAGCAATGCCCCCATCCCCCGACATTAAAATTAAAGAAATAATTGTGACCAACATTTCATAATCTGGAAAGGTTGCTAACCCATGTTTTATTATTAAAATAGATATAGACACTTTCCTTTTAATCTGCAACACTATTTTGCTTTCTAGCTTAGGTATCTGATTTACTCAAATATATGACTATTTCACTCCGAAGAGTGCTTTTTTGCCCATAGGCAGAATTATATAATCAAAGGAGTCACTTTGTGAATTTTTTTTCCTGAAAATCCAAGGCTCTATACTAGTTTTTCTCAAATATTCCAAAATATACACATAGAATAAATTAAAATTAGATGCCATCTTAACATGAAGATATAGAATCTGAGGTTAGATATTTCTAAATGTTTTAGTAAGCAGTTTTGTAAGAATTCCTATCTTGGTTATCTCCCAGTTATCTTTGTTTCTAAATAACTTCAATCTGTGTGTTTTTTGTTTTTAATTTCCTTGTTTATTTGTTCATTAAGTCTGACGCAGAAAGTGATAAAGCATTGAAAGTGCAAGAAGAAAGACCAATAAAATAAAATACTCCATTGCTTCTTGTTGAACAGGTAAGAAACAGCAATCACGTACTGTTCTTAGGACAAAATTATAGTATTAAAATTACTCTTTATAAGGAATACAAATGACAGAGAACAAAGGTCCATTCAGTACTGCCAAGATTTCTGGCTAGTTGCTGGAATAAAAATAAATATTCCTGAATTCTGTTCTAAATTGTTCTAATAATGTAGACAAATGGAATAATTTAATGCATATATCAAACTAATCCACTGCATTCTCGAGATGAGCAATTTTAGTTTACCAGAAGCTGCCCTGTTTGCGTACAGAAAGAATATACTGAATCATAACACTGTCTAGTTAAAAGAAATTGGTGCTTTAAAATATTAGTACAGCAACAATGAAGACCTGTGAACCATTAGAATAGACAAAACTAGTCTAAATAGAGTACATTTAAACATACTGCTGAATTCCCCATGTACAATTCCCTATGCATTTAGGCCAGGCAGTTAGGTGACCTTTGTTGGTGATCTGGCTTTTGTTTTGGGGGTAATTATTTAACCGAGACACCATGGGTTTATATTGTTGTGATGGTTTTAATCTTTGTACACTGCCTCGAATAGCTGCTGTGAAAGGGTGGCTCTATAAATCATTTAAATAAATAACCTCCCCCTCTATTTTTTCACTATACCTGTTAGCAGTTTAGAATTTTCCATTTAATGGCAGTTGTTTAAATATTGTCCTCCTAACAAATTTATAAATTATGGTTTAGTAGTTGAGAGTAAGTTGTCCAGATTTGGCCATTGTATTTACTTTATTAAATTTATATCCTGTCTTTCTACCAGGAGCTCAAAGTGGTGTCCCCACCACTTCCTCCTCCAGTTTCCCCCCATAAAAACAGCTGTATGAGATAGGTTGGACTGAATGAGAGAAGTGACTCACCCAAGTCACCCAATGAGTTTCCATGGCTGACAGCAAACTAGAACCTCATTCTCTGTAGTCCTAGTTCAACTAGATATAGTCCTAAGCCACCATATCACACTGCTTTATAACTTACAACATAGTATGCCATGATTCATTTAAAGCAGAAGCAAAAGCTTCTAAATCCTCCTTAAAGCCTTATTAGGGAGAAAGCGAAGAAATATGCAAACTCAGGGAGAGGTAAGAGAAGTTAGACTTGTTTTCATATTGCTGATCCATTGCACTCAATACCTGTTGTTTGACTTGTTTGTTGGTTAGGTTTTAGCTAATTTTTTTTTTTATGTTCAGTAACATTAGATTCCTTCTTATTTTCTTTTAAATATGCTGAGAGAGCAGTCGTGCCAATAGGGGTACTTTAAAAACCATTAGCTGTGTTTATTACTGATGTTATCTCTTCTGATAATTCCAAAGGTACGGTAATGTGCGCAATGTTTTTAATTACAGCAATAACATTTTTTTAAAACCTGTAACTCTGTAAAAGCTTAGTTTTTAAAATAGGAACCAAGATTTAAATTCTGCTGCGTTGTTCAATGGGAGAAATAATACTTTGGCATCTCCAGTGAAAATATCTTTTGGACAGAAGGTAGAGAATGTGCTGGTGCCAGTTGGAAAAGATATATTGAGCAAGTTGGGAAAGAAATTGATCCAACATATGTTTCATATGTTCCTGAACACTCAATTCATAATTCTTGTTATTGCAAACAAACACAAAAACCACTACCATCCATGGGATAATGAACATTTCCAGATTATTCAACATACCAGCATGTGTCTCTTGAACATCAGATAGGGAATCTGGTTCCGCCTTTCTGAGCTAGTACACTCAGAAAGTCTCAAGTGTGCTATCTCTGAAGGCCAAACCATTGAGGCTAGTAGGCAAATAACTGCTCCAGAGTCTGAATACAAGGCAAACAAGGGGTAAGAACCCCAAAGTATAACACCATTTATTTGACTCTCCACTTACTTAATATAGGAATATACAGTGGGGCAAAAAAGTATTTAGTCAGCCACCAATTGTGCAAGTTCTCCCACTTAAAAAGATGAGAGAGGCCTGTAATTTTCATCATAGGTATACCTCAACTATGAGAGACAAAATGGGGAAAAAAATCCAGAAAATCACATTGTCTGATTTTTAAAGAATTTATTTGCAAATCATGGTGGAAAATAAGTATTTGGTCACCTACAAACAAGCAAGATGTCTGGCTCTCACAGACCTGTAACTACTTCTTTAAGAGGCTTCTCTGTCCTCCACTCGTTACCTGTAGTAATGGCACCTGTTTGACCTTGTTATCAGTATAAAAGACCCCTGTCCACAACCTCAAACATTCACACTCCAAACTCCACTATGGCCAATACCAAAGAGCTGTCGAAGGACACCAGAAACAAAATTGTAGACCTGCACCAGGCTGGGAAGACTGAATCTGCAATAGGCAATCAGCTTGGTGTGAAGACATCAACTGTGGGAGCAATAATTAGACAATGGAAGACATACAAGACCACTGATAATCTCCCTCGATCTGGGGCTCCATGCAAGATCTCACCCTGTGGGGTCAAAATGATCACAAGAATGGTGAGCAAAAATCCCAGAACCACACGGGGGGACCTAGTGAATGACCTGCAGAGAGCTGGGACCAAAGTAACAAAGGCTACCATCAGTAACACACTACGCCGCCAGGGACTCAAATCCTGCAGTGCCAGGCGTGTCCCCCTGCTTAAGCCTTTACATGTCTGGGCCCGTCTGAAGTTTGCTAGAGAGCATTTGGATGATCCAGAAGAGGATTGGGAGAATGTCATACGGTCAGATGAAACCAAAGTAGAACGTTTTGGTCTAAACTCAACTCGTCGTGTTTGGAGGAGAGAGAATGCTGAGTTGCATCCAAAGAACACCATACCTACTGTGAAGCATGGGGTGGAAACATCATGCTTTGGGGCTGTTTGTCTGCAAAGGGACCAGGACGACTGATCCGTGTAAAGGAAAGAATGTATGGGGCCATGTATTGTGAGATTTTGAGTGAACACCTCCTTCCATCAGCAAGGGCATTGAAGATGAAACATGGCTGGGTCTTTCAGCATGACAATGATCCCAAACACACCGCCCAGGCAACGAAGGAGTGGTTTCGTAAGAAGCATTTCAAGGTCCTGGAGTGGCCTAGCCAGTCTCCAGATCTCAACCCCATGGAAAACCTTTGGAGGGAGTTGAAAGTCCGTGTTGCCCAGCGACAGCCCCAAAACATCACTGCTCTAGAGGAGATCTGCATGGAGGAATGGGCCAAAATACCAGCAACAGTGTGTGAAAACCTTGTGAAGACTTACAGAAAACGTTTGACCTCTGTCATTGCCAACAAAGGATATATAACAAAGTATTGCAATGAACTTTTGATATTGACCAAATACTTATTTTCCACCATGATTTGCAAATAAATTCTTTAAAAATCAGACCATGTGATTTTCTGGATTTTTTCCCCCATTTTGTCTCTCATAGTTGAGGTATACCTATGATGAAAATTACAGGCCTCTCTCATCTTTTTAAGTGGGAGAACTTGCACAATTGGTGGCTGACTAAATACTTTTTTGCCCCACTGTATTTTCATTTGGGGGGTGGAGCTAAGATGGCGACAGAGCAGCAGCTTCCTTGCTGAGTTCCCTATGATATTTTATTTGTTTTATTCATTTTTATAAGTAGCTTAGCTACATATCTAGTTTTTTAAATAAACATGGGGGGCGTCCTTCTGATTAGGTGAAGTTGTTGGAAAATCAATTTGCATTGTCAAGAAAAATGGGGAAGAACAAGAAATGCAAAAGGACTAGCCCAGGTGCTCAGATTCTATTCAATCCTACAAAGCAGCCAAAAATTGAGGACTATGTGAGGAACAAGAAAACTGAGTAAAAACCGATTAAGGCAAGCAAATGCCAAATTAGTGTATGGTTGTTGTTGTTTTTTGGATACCAGAGAAATTTTGGATAATATCACTTCTGCAGAATGACTGAAAAATTCCTGTGCCCTAACCCAAAATTAAAATACCCTTCCAACTATTTCTACCAACTCCCAGCATGAAGATTCTATCCAGTTTCTAACTTGGAATATTGCTGGCTGGAAGTCTAGAGCAACGGATGGGGACCTGGTGGAGTTCCTCTCAAATTTTGATCTCATGGCACTCCAGGAGACCTGGTTGACCTTAGATGAAGAGGAGATACAACTACCAGGTTTTAGTTTCCTGGATTATTCCTGCAAAAAAGTATAAGACTAAAGGGCGGGCATAAGGAGGACTGATTATTCTTGCCAAAGCAGAGCTGGGTTGGCAAGGACAGAAATTGATTCTTGGAGATGATTCCCCCATTATTTAGCAGTTAAATTTTCTTATAAATCCTTTCAGTTGGTACTATTGAATATTTATCTTCCACCACGTACTTCTTATTTTTCTCCTAATATTTGGGTAAATCTAGAAGAGACAGTGTTAAAGATAAATATAAATCATCCTAAAGCCACTGTAATTCTGGCAGGAGACTTCAGTGCCAGGGTGGGGGCCTCTCTACAAAATTTTGTTCACTTGGGTGTTATACCTGAGGATTATTTAATAAATGATCCACTCTGGCTTTCTAATGACCTTAAAAGAAATATCACAGGTTCACAACTGGTCTCCTTGATCTATAAATGTAACCTTCATATTTTAGGGGTAAGGAACCTGATTTTATATATCCTTTTACATATTCAGGAAACTCCAGTAGTGTTTTAGATTACATATGTGTTTCTCATGACAAGTTGAGCTGTTTTCAGATATCCAAGTCCTTGTGAGGGAGGATAGTGATCATCAACGAATCACAGTCTTTTTTCACGGTAGATCAGACACAAGGTTATATAGGCCCTATGATAAGAGGATATTAGCTAATCTTGAAGTGAGGCAGGACAGGAAACTTAATTGGGCTAAGGTTGATACCAAGGCGTTATCGATCTTCTTGAATTCTGACCAGGCCCAGATTTGGAGAAACTCAATTTCTTCCTTTACTTTAGGTTCAGATAAAATCCTGACCCAATATGTTGACCTGTGTCATGCTCTGAGAAAAAATTTAACTGATAAACTTCCTATTAGAAACTGTCAGCAAATTAGTTCAAATTGGTTTGATTCTGACTGCTTACACAGTAGAAAAATTTTGAGGGCAGCTATGCGTCAGGTTCTCGGACATCCTACTACAAAAAATCATGCAAACATGCTAAAAATTAGGTGTGACTATAAGAAATTGATAGCCTTTAAGAAAGCTTCTTATAGAGCTAAATTATGGTCAGATCTGGAAGTTTGGGCACAAGGGACAAATTCAGTTTTCTTCTGGAATACTGTATCTGGTTTGTTGAAGGAACGTAAATTCCAATTCGATATTCCCATTCCAGCTTCAACCTGGGAGGTTTATTATGCTAATTTATTTTCTAACCAGGGCTTTTTGCATAAACAAAGTACTGATTTTTTACCCTTTGAAAATCTTCCCCCTGGTGTCCTCTATCTGTATCAGAAATCAAAATTATTATTTGATTCTTAAAATCTAATAAGGTGCCTGGAGAAGATTTCTTACCTCCGGAACTTTTTAAGACTCATATTGATTGGTGAGCCCCACTATTAGCAGGGCTGTTTACCTATATAAATAATACAGGTTGCATTCCAGTTGGATGGGAAGTTGCCATTATAGTTCCCTTACATAAAAAAGGAGATAAAGGTGATCCAAAAAAAATTATAGACCAATAAGCCTTATTGGAATTGTGGCCAAAATGTATGCAAAGCATCTGTTGAGCAAAAAAGATTGGGTTATGGAAATCTTAGTGAAGGAACAAGTTGGATTTAGACCAGAGCACTCCACAATAGACAATTATTTTACTTTATACCATCTTTTATCAAAGCAATTAACAAATGGCAAGAAACTGTTTACTGCATTTATAGATCTTAGCACAGCTTTTGCTCGATAAATAGAAATATTCTGTGGAAGAAATTGGCCAGTTTAAATATGGAACCCAGACTCTTACTCTTGGTTAAGGCCCTCTATTCAAACATCCATCTGAAAGTTTGTACAGGTGTAAATGGCTCTTTAACTAAGAGTATACCCACATTTAATGGTGTCAGACAGGGTTGTATTCTAGCCCCAATGCTTTTTAATCTGTACGTCAATGATTTACCTGGATTCCTGTATGATGTAGGCACTCATATGCCAAAGATCCTTGATAAATTTATTAATATTTTATTATACGCTGATGATATGGTTCTAATGACACATTCCCAAATAGGCTTGAGAAGACTGCCGTAAAAACTGAATACCTATTGTGCTCATAATTTTTTAAACATTAATAAAAGCAGATCTAAAGTGATGGTATTGAGCAGGAAATGAGAGAAATATAACTGGCAGATAAATGGGGAGTCTACTGAACAAGTGAATCTTTTTAACTATCTAGGAGCGGTTTTTACTAGTACAGGGTTGTGGGTAAATCACTTCAAAAGAAGCTCAGCAAGGACTGCAGCAAGCACTAAAAATTATATAAATTATTTAACTACAATTACCCAGGCACCCTGACCCCTATATTGAAAATGTTTAGGGCAAAACATTTTGCCCTAAATGTTGACCTATGGTGCAGAATTGTGGGGTTTAAATAAAGCTACCCCACTTGAACAAATTCAGACCCTCTTTTTAAGATGTATATTGGGAACTGATAAGAATACATCTGCCCCTGCAGTCAGAGCAGAATTAGGTATCCATTCCTTACATAGTCATCTAATAATTAAAGCTTTCACATACTGGCTGAGGATCCAATCAATGGACTCTGATAGACTTCCCAAAATATGGTTAACTGAACAGATAAATATGGCACAGCCCAATTCCTGGTTCAGCCAACTCTCTGAAGTTATTTCACAATATGGGTTTTCCATTTAGCATCTGTCTTTGATGGCCTCTCAGGCAAGGGAAATTTTTAAACAGAGAGTCCTACATATTAGTGTGCAAACTGATATGGAATTATTGACTAAAAATGGATCTTTAAGATGGTTGGCTAAAAATAAAATTACTTTTGAACCTGAAAAATATCTATCATCGAGTCTACCACAATTTTTAAGAAGGGCCTATTCCAGAGCTAGATTTGAGTTGATGGATTCCATGGTCAAATATGGGCACTTCCACTACTTGCCATATCTTAAGAGAACCTGCATATGCGGTTCACCAGCCATTGAAAATATTTTCCCTATTTTGTTCAGTTGCCAATTATATGCACCTATTAGGCTTAAATATCTATCATCCGTATTGGAAAGAACAGCATACTGGGGTCCAAACCATAGATTGCCTTATTTCCTCCTGGGTTCTAATGTGCATATTGCACGAAGAACTGCTAAGTTTATAACTAAGGCAGCAGTCTTAAGAACCCAATACATTGAACAAATTGGGGTATCCTGTAAAGGAGATTCGTTTATCTGATTACTGACTCCTTGTATTATCACATATGTATTTTATCACTGTATTTTCTCCTGTTTTCCTTTTTGGATTTGGACTATGTATTGTATATTACATGATTTTAATTTTGTTTTGTTTTATTGATAAGGTTGTAGGACTAATCAAGTAATAATAAACTAAACTAAACTAAACATTTTCATTTGTATTCCTTGTACATGATATGGCCTTATTTCTTTAATTCATTTCTATTCTGTGTCTTATGTATGCACAATATACTCTGTCAGCCACCTCTCAGCTGATTCATTTCCTCTTACTAGATTTACCCACCCTAGTTGCTCTGCTGCCCTTATCCAGTCTTCCTCGTAACTAAGAAGCAGTGATAGGGGTTTTTTTTCCCACATTGAAACGGTATCTTTACTTCCCATGGGCCCAGAAGCATTCTGAGTTATTAAAATAGCAGGGGCCTAGAGGAACCAATGGAATACCTTCAATCTGTCAGTCTGAAATTAGGGCTTTGTTTCAGTTAGTTGGAAAGGAATTTTAGTTGGAAAGTGGTACAGAAAAGCAAAGAGATTTCTTCACACTGCTCCTAGATAATTCTCACATTTTTCTACTATGTCAGAATTCAACCAAATTTTGCCAGTCTCACTTCTGTGAACATACTTTACAAATTTTGAATATACAAAATTATAAAAGATTTGTTGCATTCCAGCTCATTATAACCCATATTTCAAGATGTACTTCAGGATAATCTAACATCATTATTCTTTTGAATATAGATGGAGAGAGAACATATAGAAGATCAACACTTTATTTTTTTTTTAAATTACAGAATCTATGAAGATTGACCATGGTTTGCTATTGTTTTTGCTTTGGAAAGCCTGGCTTGAAAACATCATGTTTGAATAAGAAATGATATGGTTGTATTCTGCCAGCTTTGGACTTCCAATCAGTTCTGCATGATTATCTTGGGCTCCTTCAGAACCTGAGTCTCTGTCTGAATTCCTGAGCAATACTTGCAAAGAAATATGTTCAACTGAATTTAATGGGATTGGGCTGCAAATTAAATCTCAAAACTTCTCAGTCCTTTGTTAGTGTTTATGGGCTTGATTAAAATGAATATTGAAAAAACATTTGTTTTTCTTCTTGTGTTAATTACATTGTGTTATCTCACTAGAATCTGTAAAGAAAGTTAAGAAAAAATGAATAACATTTTTGGTAAGTAACAACGCTAACTTGTCTTGTTGATGGGGGCAGGGGTAAAAAGATCACAAATACAATAGGTTGTTTGAATTTTCCCTTTCCTCTGCAAATTAAATTCTTCTGGATAACAGAGGTCAGTGGGAAGTATATAATGGAGCATCTGTGAGCTTGCCTCTATAGACTGATGGGAACAAAACTCTTTTTTTACTTTAGGCATTTTTTCTTGCTTGAATGCACAGTTGAGTATAGGTCAGAATGTTCAACTGGTGGGAACTAATTATAGCATAGCTAATGATTTATTCTTGGCCAGCCACAAAGAAAAGCTATAGAGTATGGAAACCCAAACATCCAACCCAAGATTGGGCATGACAGATAAAATTTGAATTGCTTACAGCTATTTACATGAAATGTCTCTGATGTGAAAAAAGGCTAGCACACTTATAAAATATGTTTTCAGTTTCAGTCTCAAATATAAACATTTAAAAAATGAATTCAAATATACAGGCAAAATAACACAAGCAGCAATGAGTATTACATATTCTAAGGACATTAAACACTCAAACCAGAGACATTTTCCTCTGAACATTTTAAAAGATTTCATTTTCAAATCTTGTACAGTATCTTCTTTGGCAATTATGTGGAATTTCTTTTAGAATTCAACAAGTGGTTATAAAGGAAGTGAAATCTTGTATGAATGTAATTCTGCATGATACTAATAGGGGTGACTACTACTATTTGATTTTCTGTATGTCTTCATAACTTCTCAGCGTGTATGTGTATACACAAAGGGAAAGAGGTATTGCAATAGATCTAGAATGTAGTAATGCTTATAATGAAGCCTTTTTAAACAAGTTTTTTGTGCTGTCATTTCCCCCTTAAAGTATTAGGGCACTGGCTTTCCTGTTTCCATGTATACCACTTGACTGCTACCCATTTATTTCATTCATTCAACTTGTTTGCATCACAAACATGAAGAATTACATGTAGTTTTCCTAGCTTTATTTTAGAAGTTCCATGGGTTTTTTTTAAGGTACCTCCATAGCTCATATTTGCCTGTAGGAAATATGCCTGAAATATGGGACATATTCAGATAAGAAGATGAGAGTTGGTGTGATGTAGTGGCTAAGGTGCTGAACTAGAATTGGGGAGACGTGGACATTCACAGGCTGACTTTGGGCTTGTCACAGACTTTCTCAGCCCAACCTAACCCACAGGGTTGTTGCTGGGGAATGGAATGAAGGGAGATTGTCATATAAGCTGTCAAGATCCTGAAGAAAAGGCAGTATATAAATATACTAAATAATAATAACAATAATAATATCCTATTGTTTCCAATAATTCTTCAGAACCAAGTCAAGGATAAATCTAGTCAAGTATCCTATTTCCAATAATTGCCAATAAGATACATCCTGGATGATGAGCAAAGCAAGAAGATGATACTTGATTTGTCCTCCAAAGCCATAGATGTATAATATATTGTTTTCCTCCTTTTAAGCATATATGTTTGGTTAACATGACTGCAATATTTCATAAAACCCACAAGTTACAATCTTAACTGTTCATATAGCTGAAAGTGATCTATGTGGAAGATTTTAAGGAGCTTCAATCTATTGCAGCAGCATTTTCTCATCACCAGCTTGGCTTCTGTCTTCAAGTACTGGCAACAGCTATAAAACAACTGAAGCACTAGCACATAAGTAATTCTAATCTCTGTTTGCATATCATTAATTCTGATCTCTATTAAAAACAGATGAAACCCCATCTTATGACTAACTTTGACCACATAAAAGCAGGCAGTTCAAAAATGGTCAACAATTCTACAACAGATTCTGGTACTGACATGTGCATATGTTTAATGAAAGAGAATTCCAAAATTCTATGATGGTGAGTCAAAGTCTCCTCGTACATAATCAAGGTCACATTTCCTAACAGAAAGATTGTTTGGTGAATAAAAGTAAATAGGGGAAATGGAAAGGTTATCCTGAAATGAGTCATTTTATATTGCATGCCCAATGGCTTTTCCATGTGAGTGGAATTAATTTGCCATAAGTAGCAAACCAGGGCGAAGGACTTAACCTTGCCTATTGGGCTGTTTTTCTCTAAAGATGGGGTAGATACGAGTGAATTCAGTTGCACAACTTTCTATTTAATACAGTGCACTCTTTTAAGAAAAACTTTGCTATTTGATTCTGCTGAATGCATAATTTTGTTCTTTAAAAATAATCCTCTAAGAAAAGAATAGTCTTGATTTTGAGGTATTTTCCATTTTAAAAAATTGTATATGTTAAGTTAGTCTCATTTCCTCTTACAGTAAAACCACAGAAGCTGAATTTCCTGTTTTGTTAAGATGCTGTGCATATAACCTGTATGTTCCAACTTATGCAGTAATGAAGAAATAGTAGACTCATTCCAAAATGTATTGTTGCATCTCTTCAGTTAAGCTCAATAGATTTTTTTTCAATGTTATTTCATGCTCATCAAACTGTTGCAGCAGACATGATTATTGATGCTAAGTCAGCTAACATGAATATGAACTTGTATCCTACTGAGAGAAATCTGAACAATGCCATGGATTTGATACCAGAAGTTTTTATGTCATCTATTTAGCTAACAAATGTATATGCAGCCTAATTTCAATAGTTCTGGGTAGCTTACTAAAATATAATCAGAAGATACAGTAATAAAATTCATGGAAACCATAAAGTCTATAAATTCTAAAAGGACTGAATGAAAAAATTATGTTTTGAACTTGACTACTAAACTGTAATAAGGAGACAGCCTGTTCTGTATTATTGTCATAATATAGCAGTTTGGCTGAATTATCAAACTGTGTATTACATTTACCTGTTGAGCGCTGTTAAAATACAGTGACAACTGAGTTTCCAGAATTTTAGTATTAGCAGATAATCTAACTGATTGATCATTCTGGATCATAGAATGAGCTATATTCTCAGCCAGCTGAGTAACTTTGGACCAGTCATTTTCTCTCAGCCTAGGAAGAAGGCAACAGCAAGCCATGTCTGAAATGTTGCTAACAAAACTCTATGGACTTGTCCTTGTAGTTGCCAGGAGTCAAGTCTGACTCAAAGGCACAAAACAAAAACAACCTTTACAGAATAGCAAGGTAAAACAACCTGATGAAATTGCATTGAGGTGTGCATGGATGGGTGAGGAGAATGCAAAAAACTTGAGTATGTTTTGTATCTTCTGTAAATTGCTGCAACATTGCTCCTGGCCCAGTGCTTTGATTGGCCATTTTGATATTTTCAAGCCACTTTATAAAATAACTACAGTGCATAGACTGGATAAATCTGCCCAAATTAATCTTCGGCTACCCTAACTCACATAATCATATTTCTGAAAGAATAATCATCTCTGTGAGGTGTCAGGATTTTTGTCTGGATCATAAGAATACAAGACACTTTCAGGCATGATACCCCATGCTAAAAAATACTTCAGAGAATGATTTCACTCCCTTAAAAGACCAAATATCTAACTTTTCAGTACCTGTATTAAAAAGTTTTATGTTTACAGTTGGGGATATCGGAGCAGGAAACTACAAGCATATTCTGTTTTCTGGACAGCGCAAACAATTTTTTATTCTTTTTTTTTTTGCATGGAGTTCCTCTAAAAAGCAACTTGGTGTAGGTATGAATATTTAGTGAAGTTTTGCCTCTGGCCTGATTGCTGCTTCTCTGCTTACGCTACTGAGATGTTTGAATTAAACTGATGCTATAAAAACTAGTTTGTGGGTAAGGATTGAGGAAGTGGAGGATTCGTTTCGATTTAGAAACTGGAATACCAAGAGCACTGAGGGAATTGTTAACAACTTGCAAAAGATTTTTGGTGTTTTTTTTTTTTTTTGCCCAAGGACACCTGACGATACACTTGCAGGGTTCCTGCATCCTCTGTACACCTAGGTTGTGAAAGATATTCAGCTGTATGGCAAGAGGCTTTCTTAAAATAAAAGGGAACGTTTTTAAAGACAAAAAAACCCCAAAAAACAATCAGGAGGGGCATGGAAGAATCAAGAGGCATTCCATACCACTGAATCACCTACTGTCACATGATCTTCTTGTGGAAACCTTTTACTTTATTATCCTTTTTTTTCTGCTACCACAACTATAACCTTTTCAGGGTTTAGAAATTCTTTTAAGTCTCTAAGGTAAAATAACTGGCTGGAACACAGGGAAGATACAGGTTATCAGACATAAGAACAAATGGACTTTTATTAAAAGTGAGTTTTAAAGCAGGTTCACTTCTTTCTGCAAATTATCTTTATCCAATCAATACCATCCCATCCTGGCCTAAAAATGATTTCCATCTCCTGACGTGGAGCCTTGCTCAGACCTGTCCGCCTGTTCCTTCCAAATCCCTTTCTTTAGCTCCTGCCTCCTGCTGGAATTCATCCCGGGAGGAGGTGTCCAAAGTTGTCATTCTTTGATTGGCCGATCCACCCAGTCATCACACCTACAGTTTAGAACCAATCTAGGAGCAACCAATATTAACATGAGAAACAATGGATCCTTGTCATAAATTCTCCTTGAAGAGGGATTGTAACAACTCTGTTCACTGGTGCTGTTATTTCAAAAGATGTTATTTTTCCAGAATGTGATGGCGAGGTTATTAAAAATGATCGAACAGATTAACAGAGGCTCTGTATAAAAAGTGAAGGAATTCAAACTTTTATGTGATATTTTGCTCACTCTTTCCTATCAAAAGTATTAGGGAAAGTTGAGTAATAGAAGTGGTTGTATAGGAATGTCTGATTCCATGGACCGATGTAAAAATACTTCAATTTTCTCTCTCTCAAAACAGGAGAAAACACTTTCCAAAGGGCTAGCTATGATGGTCTGTTGTAGTAACAGTATTAAAGATGGCAGAATATAAATAAAACAAATGAATCTTGTGGCACCTTAAAGACTGAACAGCTACAATAGGGGAAAACGTTATAGTGAATTACCTACAGTAGTTGTACCAATGAATCATATGGTCATCTGTAATGTGGTTAAAGGAATCTTTGAAGAGGAAGAAATCAGTGTAGAATGCCCTAACTTATTTCACCTGCCACTACTTTTTCCCCTCCATGTCCCCCCATACTATTATCTCTTTACTATCAAGCTTGAAGGTCCCTAAAATGGCAGTGACAGCAGCCTACTGGAAGTAGTTTAATTTTCCTAGGGAAGCCTTATTTTGATCTGTGTAAAACTTCCCAAGGGATTAAATATCTAGTAACATCATGAGGGCTCTTCAAACTGGTGATAGATTGAAAGGGATACATGGTAGTGATAATATGTGGAATGAGATTGTAAAAAGGCAACAAAAAATGTAATGGATGTACCAGGGTATTATAAACAATTGGAGAAGTAAATAAAAGTTAACACAACCATTTGTGATCACTAATATGAAAAACATTTATTTGCTCATAAATGTAAATAATTAAAAACAAAAAACATACCAGTGTGTACATTGTACACATTTGAATGATACTTACGACAATGAAGTTACACATAATAGACATTTTAGGATCACAGATGTACTGACACGGGGACAGGCAAATAAACTGTTGCTACCTGTTGGAGTCCTAGAAGTCCACAACGCAATAACATCTACACCACTGGTATTAGAGCTTTAGGATTAGGATACACATTAACTATTTCAATTTAAAAATGAAAGAAAAGTAAGACAGGAATAGCAAAATGACAAATGGCAAATTTAATTTGTTATTGGGTTGACAAAACTCCTCATTCTTCAGTTGCCATCTTCATCAAATACTCCTTGTCTATTTTGAAGAGTCTCCATCCTTCCTCAGATGACAGATCAGAAGCTCCCCGTCTTTTGTAAAATCGAATGGAAGGTTCATTCCATTCTGCTACTAAGAAGTGCATACTGCTGCAACGGCATTTGACAGCAATCTGAAGAAAGCAAAACAGGACACATAAAAGAGGTGGCATGTTTGTGGTCTTAAGACATGGTACTGTGGAAATATATATTAAAAAATATATTAAAATTACTGCCTGTTTTAAATATTCCTTGTGTGCTCATGTGAATTGCACTAGGAATCCCTCAAAAATTACAGGTTCCAAGCAGCTACACAAAAAAATTCTCAATGTGTTTTTAACTGCTTTGCAACCCAAGATATGAGTATTTTACAGGTTAATCTCAATAATGATTAACAAAAACAAACTCATAACAGGGTACAAAGTAACTGAAAAACTGGATGGACAGTGCAATACTTGCATAGTCACACATTTAACTAAAACATACAGGTGCTCCTCATTTAACCACTCGTTCAGTGACCATTCAAACTTATGACAGTGCTGAATGAACGGTAGTTATAACTGGTCCTCACAGTCATGTGATTGTGATTTGGGGCTTGGCACCTAGCTCGCAATTACAACATCACAACTTCCTGTGGTCAACGTGATTGCCATCTAGAACCTCCTTTGCCAGCTTCCTACAAGCAAAGTCAATGGGGAAGCTAACAGAAGTTTGCAAATGGCGACCATGTGACTTCCTTGCTTAATAACCCACAGTAATTCACTTAACGGCAACTAAGAGTACTAGAATTTCCACTGCTAAGCAGCATGTCACATGGTGTCATGCTTTATGACTGCACAGCTTACCAATGGAAATTCCAGTCCCGATTGCCATCGTTAAGTAAGGACTCCCTGCACTATTTCAATAGCATTTCAATAATATCAGCTTTATGGGATTGAGAATCAACTTTTGGCCTTACTGTTTATATTGTATTTAAAAATAATTTTGCCAACAGTTATTAGAGCTATGATTCAGTGTGCCACCATGACGAATTCTAATGAAGGTTGAATTATGATCATACAATACTTTTCTTCCTGAGGAAAGGACATCAAACTTCCAATGCACAAATATATTTTGAATACAGCATAGTAACAGCTATCTTGGCATGAGCAGTGAAAGTGTTGACACACAATTGAAATGATTCTTTAAAATGTCAACATTTTTGTCATTTATTATTAAGTTATTATTCAATAATTGAAAGAACAAAAAGTAATGTATGAAATGATGTGTGGAAGCAAGCACGGTTTACAAGGATAGAAGATACAGAGGGGTACAGTGAATGATTTTGGTGTAAATTAATTTTAACTATGTTTTTCTTATCTCATGCCTTTAATTTTGTTGGCTTACTATTTCTAATTTCTATGTTGTATATAACTCTGCTTAGCTCAAAAGGAAATAACATGAACATTATGTATATACATCTTAAATTATTTCTTAGAACTAAAACAATCTTTGAAAATTGTTTTAAGAGACCCATTAGATAACTAGTCATCAATGAATAAAGCAAAGCATGATTAGAATAATTTATCAGATGCAATTTCCACTTGTACTGAAAATTACTTTAATTGACCAGTCTGATTTTTCTGTATGATGGAAAATCATAACCATCTACTTACCTGACTCAGATTCCTCAGAATTTCTGAACCAATGCCCGAGCCTAAAGATAGGAAAATTATAATTTTATAAACCATACTTGTATAAGACTTGCTTGTAACATGGTTCTAAGATATTAATATCTAAGATACCTCTGAATTCATTCATCACAAAGAAATCTTCGAGATACAGCAATTTTCCAATCCATGGATCATAAGTGAAATAATACATGGCAAAGCCCACAATACCATAGCCTGCAATGAAAGTTATTTTTATTTTACATAAGTAGAATATCATTAAAACAGAACAAGTTAGTATATTTCAAGGTTTACATGCATCTGTCAAAATAGATATTGTAATCATGCAAAATTAATCTGTTATGCTGCAAAAGTAAACATTTATAACTCAGTAGATGCAATAAGCAGCAGCAGTTCAAGTAGAGTACAGATCCTATCAAATAAAAACTGATCAAAGGCAATGTCTTATTAATAAGATGCCTAGTAACTGTACAATTGAAGTACATGGCGAGTTGTGTCAGTTTGTCATTAAAGTTAGAACTTTTTGTTAAAGATACTGTTTCCATATCCTACTGATACCATGTTGGAGCAATACAAACTTCAACAACTTCACAACGGCAGATCAGAATGCTGTGGTAATTGATTGTTCTTACATTTATACATAACGACTTTTCCCAAATCAAGGTCCTTGATGTTTATCTTCTAAATAAATTTCTGACAGTTTGTTCACAATGCAAAGATGCTTTAAAGGAGGCAACAGCATTGTTTCACCAATAACATCTAAGGTTATTAAGAGTAGCTGCATTCTTCAGTTGAATTGCAATAGCCTTATTAATTGCTAGCAGTGTTTTTCACTAGCAGTTGTAAAATGGAGAAAGTATTCACTTTTTTCACCATTTATTGCTTTTTCCAGTTACATCTGCATAAGACACTACTGACTCCAATTCGATTTTATATTCTACTATGCTTTATAGGTTTCTTAAAACAGAAATTACATATATGATTTCTGATCTACCGAGTGTTTTTATGCTTTCTTCTTACTTGAGGTAAATGTTTGGGAATAGTATTTGTCCCTGGAGATCTTACCTCATGTATCATGATCATCTACTTTATTGTGTAACGGATCTTTTAGTTACCTCCCCGCCCATCCATGTACATGGAAGGGCCATGTACATGGCGAAGCTAGAGACTGTAACCTGAAGATTGGGACAAATTAAAGAAAACGTGATTTAACAGGATTGCATAGCGATAAGTTAGGGTCAAACAAGAACAACCATGTAACGAAGTGGAATTACCCTTTTTTTCTTCTATTATACCTGGTTCTCCATGGTCTTCAGGATAACTAAACAATTTTTTAAAAAGCAAAAGAAAAAAGACACCAGGTTGGATTCAGAATTTGCTCTTGCCAATAGGAGCATTCTCTGAATGAAATGCTTGGTAGAGTCCAGCCAGCAGGCAAGTGGGGAGATGATTCTCCAACCCTCCCCTGTAGCCCTCTTCCCACTGTTAGCAATCATGCTATTCTGGGTGGTTCTCAAATTCTCCAGAGTAGATATTTAAGGGAATGGGAAGGAAGGAATCACCAAAAAAATTTTTTTCTCCCTCTCTCTGCCAGCAGAACTGATCAGTTGGATTAAAGAACTCTTTCATTTGTGGAAGACAAGGTCTGAATCCAAGACATATTTTCATGTTTTAAAATGCTTATGTATTTATCCTTGGAATGTTTATGTATAATTCTAACTATTATTAAGAGTGTTTAAATCCTATTATTTTCTAATAAAGACATTACAGCAGTCAAGTTTCACCTTCAGGTGTCCAGTGTTCTTTTGGCACTTCTGCAACGAGGCAGTGGTAGAAAGGATGTTCTCCAAAACCATCCTCAAGTAGATCTACAGAATGAGAACATATGATTGATCTAATTACCATTTCCCAATCTCCCATTTAAATGGACCAGATTTATTCTAATGTATAATATTACCTTTTTCAGTCAGTACTACTTGATCCTCCATATCTTCGTATTTAGCAAGCTCCTGTCCAAAAACAAAACATATTATGGCTAACTTCCTGTTCCATTAGACATAAAGAACAATAAGTCCATTTATTTTCATTTGGAAAGTTGTGTTCCTTACTCCATTATGTAATACATTATCTACTCATATGAGGAAAAATGTTTATGAAAGTAAGCATCTTGAGGAAATCCTCTGATAATTGCTAAAGTACAATATAATGGTGGCTGTTTCTGAGCAAATGGACACAGAATTGCACTATGAAACAGCAGTCCCATGTAAACCTATCTGGAAGCAAGACATACTGAATACCATGGGACATACTTCCAAAAAAATATTCCTGGATTTGAACTCTCTGGATGTCTGTGGCTACTCTAAGTACTTAAATTGTCGAAAGAAATTTATAATATATAATCCCATACATTTATTTTTTAATGTAGAATTCTACTAAACATTAGGATTTAGTCTTGGGAATGGTTCTTTCCATTATTCTACAAGTGTTTGGGAATGGATCCCAGAATCCAATTTTGGATTGGATCCAGATTTAACATCATATGTATGTCTGGCTCTCAGCATCCTGTCTTAGGACAAAAGAATTGGACTAGATATTGTAGAATCAATTACAACTTAAGCCTTGTTTTTAACAGTATCACAGAGGTTGGTGACCATAAAGACTGTTGCATAAGAGAAAGGAATTCTTTGCCAACTCACAAGGGCAAAGATATCTGTGTCCAGAAGGAAGTAAGGCTGTTTTTCAGGATTGAGCAAACTATCTCCACTCCCAGGAGTTTTACCTTTGCCCTTAAGTGAAATACTGCAATTTATCTTGTTTAATGTACTTGTTTTTAAAAAATAAGTGCTGTAGCATATCACTTTAAGGGCAAAGGTTACTGCAGGTGGAAATTGTTTGCTCAATCTCTGTGGCAGTAAAATATTGTTTGCTCTATTACTTTATTGCCAGAAAAAAAACAACAAACAGTTTGGTATTTCCTTGAACAGAAATACACTTATTTTTGTCTAAGCTTTTGTGTGCTATAATCCACATAAGCAAAAATGGAGTATTATGATAAAATATATTTAGGTCCATAGCTGGAATAGGACAAAACAGAACAGTCAAAGTTGGAGGGAAATAAACATAAATACAGTGTACAGTATCTATAATTAATGGTCATTTCCACAGGGATAGGTACTTAATTTTGTAACATATCAAAGGCCAATTATTTCTTTCACAGCTGAAGCTTTGTAGAGTTCAGCATAGGAAAACATATGGCATAATTGATGTGCTGATTCTTAAAATGCCAGGAGACCTCTTGTTTTTCTTAATACAAGAGAAATTGTATGTAAAGAAAAGCAAGTAAAATGGTAGCCAGGCCTCTGTGTATTAATGCTACTTTACTGGATTTTTGTTGTTGTCCTCGCTGCTGTCTCCTGAAAGTCAGATGGCCTTTGGAAGGCTGTTGATAAAGTAGCCGGACTCCGCGGGAATCATGCCGCCTTTCTGGTTGCTGTGATAACCCTTCGCTTTCTCCACCCTTTTACCCCGATGTCTGCGATCAGCTGGCAAAAGCTCTGTACTTTATATTACGCAAAACTTTTCTGGCTGCTCAAGAGAACCAAAGGAGGCGAACCGAACAGCCTTGGCTTTAACTTTATTAAGACTTCTCCCCAGCAGCCGGGGCTGCGCGCGGCGGCCGGGCGAGGCTCCCGGGCTGGCACAAAGCGAGGTATACCTTTATGAGGCGCAGAATATCGGCGCAGTCCTCGGGCCGCGCGGCTCGGATATGGAAGCAGGCCATTTTCGGCGGCGTTTTCCCTTGCGTCCCCCCCCTCTCGCGAGTCCCCGATAGTTGAAGAGCAAGAGAAGAAGTTTCTTCATTCGCGTCCTGGGCGCGGCGTTGGCGGCACAGGCACAGTCAGGCAGCCAGCATTCCCCGAGGGCACCGAGAGCGAAACAAAACCCGAACGAAGCGCACCTCCAACAGTTTCTGCCCCGAGCGCTTCGGAAAGCATCTATTTATAGTCCTGCACAATCCTCTCGGCCAATCAGAAGCGTCACTTGACGCATCGTTCCTCCCTTTCATCCTCCTACTTCTTACCTCATCTTTCTAGGAAATGATGCTCGGAAGCTGCCGAGACAGTGACTCATCATCGGCCGAGGCAACAGGCAGGCTTTGGGCTGCGCTGAGAGCACCATCTCATGGAGCAAATCTGTCCCCGCACGGAAATCTTTAAGCGTGGGAACGGGAGCCTATGAGGTCTGGATGCTTTGGAGTTCAGTGCTGATCAGTTCCAAGCAGTTTAGAAATGTGGGCCAGTCCAAAACATCTGGAAGGAACCCAAACCACTTATCTCTACCTTAATCACTCTCCTCTAATCCTCCTTCAAACAACCACTTTCAATTCCATTGCAGATGTCCTTAGAAAAATTTGCATACTAAGGATATCTGCAAGCATCTTTGTCTTTACTTCACAGCACCAGAATGGATCTGGGTCTGGGAAGTAATCAAAACTGGTGCTCAGTGCTGAGGCTGTCACAGCAGCTTGAAAACTATTGTAGGAGCAGGGTTGCTAATTAATCCCCTCCCCCCAACATGCCTGTTCCTCAGTCAGAAACTCATAATGTGGATAGCAGAGATATCATATTGTATTGTGTGGGGGGAGGGGCAGGTGGTGAGAATTTCAGAGAAAACTGCCTTCTACCAAGGGCTTCCTGCAAGGCCACATTGATGGGCTTTCCTCCCATCTTTGGATCAGGAGGAAAGTATATTAACGTAACTCGTGCTGCCCCACTACTTACCTTTACCTTGCCTCAGTGTTGTTGCCCTTTCACAATTTAATGCAGGGTAGTTTCAGGGCACTGATTGGTACATTTCCTTCCATCGTTTCTGCCCCAACCCAACATCATCTACCAATGGGAAACCATTGGTCATTCTCCAGAATAGAGTGGAGTTGGGGGTTATAGCCTTAATTTTAATCATTAATTTATTTAACCTTAATTTTTATTATTGACTGTGCTGCTTCTAACAGGACTGTAGTTGGCCCAGGAAGTTGATACCCTTATGCAACAATATTACAGAAGCTACCATGTAGCTGCTTTTCAGATAACCTATAGATGGTAGCACTTACAAAATACTTTAATAGAACTATTGATTCCCTTGGACAGCAAAAGTCCTGTCAGAAACAGAAGATCACTATATCTATATGCACCCCATTTGTTGCTGTCAGCTGGTTTCTTTCCAAGTGTCTGGGTACTAAGGGTCAGTTGAGGCCATTGTTGCCATTAGCTTCTCTCAGCTTCTTTTTGGACTTTCTCGTTGCTCTTGCTAAGATAGCTGTCACCTATGGTCCCTGTTGATGCAGAACCAATTTTTCCTTTTAACCCAGCACTGTAGATTCTTCTTGGCTTGTTCACTGCTGGACACATGGTGAGCGCAGGACTCTCCTGTTGGTGCCCTTTTTGTCAGTGTTGTGGATTACCCTCAGATGTGTCTCAATTCATTCTTGAGACCTTCTGAGACTTTCTTTCTCTGACCTTCCAGCACTCCCACAATTGGCTCTGCATGCAGGAGTTTGGGAAGGAAATAAAAAACCTGCCTCCTGCTCCTCCGATCCCTTTCTTTTCTACTCCTTTTTGCTAGATTGTTTACACTGCTTTTAAGCCTCAGTCCTACCCATAGAACAGTTTCTTTTCTAGCTGCACTTTCCCTAATTTGTGGTCTCTCTAACACGTGCACATACACACACACATAATGCATACACACCAAATAGCAGGATTCCTGGCTGACAGATCTATTGGGATTTTGATGAAGATAAAAAGATTGCTCTCTGCTCTCTCACAGCCAAAACCAAAATGGCCACAGAGGTGCAGCACCCAGCAACTGGATGGGAATGGGACATTTCTGCCACAGATGTGCCAGGCCATTTGGAGCTCAGCAGATGCCCCCCCCCCCAACATTCTCAGGTTCATCCCCAAGTTGCCTGAGATTGTCCATGTGAAACATATTGTATTAGGAGAAAAAGACAACCAATTAGACTAATTAAAAATAATTCTAGGCTGCCTAAGTAGAGGGCTGGGGGTGAGCTGGAGGTGACATCATGAGGATATATCTCTCAAAAATAGTAAAGCTTCTTCATGCTTCAGCAAGCAGGACATAAGGATGAACCCCAAATCAGATAATCAGTTGTCACAGTTCAATAGTGTGTCCCTGGTCTATTAATAACTCTCCAGGATTTCAGTAAGGAATCTTTCCCAATTCTTCTATACCTAAAATGTCAAAGGTTAAATACTGTATAGAATGTTTTATCTGCACAGTTTGCTTCTGAGATGTAACCAGTTATAGAAATTAAATTGACTTTTCTTAAGATTAAATTAGGTCAACTTTGAAGATTAAGATTGCTTCAGAGGTAATAGCTTCAAAGGCAATAGCAAATAGCACCTTAATTTGCAAGATTAGCTACGTTCTAGTCTGTAAGATATAGTCTCTAAAGTCAGCCCAATTACTTTGGAACTTGGAGCACAAAAATGACACATAACTACTTTCTCATGGAATGTGCTGCAATGACAAAATGTGGTTCAGGTCTGCTACAGATATATAGGAGGAATGAGCCTTCCAACTCTTTCTTCTAACAAAGAAGAAAACCAACCAACCACATGAATATTGGTTCCTACCAGTCAGGTTGTACTATCTGAAGCACCCCTGTACCCGGGGGGGATGCTCTATGTCAGTGTTGTCCAAACTTGGCCACTTTAAGATGAGTGGACTTCAACTCCCAGAATTCCCCAGCCAGCATTTGTATATTGGAATATTTTTCCACAGCCAATATTTGTATATTGGAAGTGTAAAGTGTTTGTACAAGTCTGCCTCATATATTTTGGGCCTGCTGTACATTAACTCTTGGAGAAAATCTATCTATGTCAGTGTTGTCCAAACTTGGCTGGCTAGCATGGCTGGCTGGGGAATTCTGGGAGTTGAAGTCCACTCATCTTAAAGTGGCCAAGTTTGGACAACATTGCTCTATGTGCTTAAGAACCCTGCAGATTAGGCCTGTGGCCTATCTAGTCTAGCACTATGTCACTGGAAGCACTGGGAAACTCACACACCTGGATTGGAAAAGGACACTCCCATCACAGTAATACTTAAGGCATACTGTCTATGACAGGGTTCTTCAAACAGTGCTCCATGGAACCTATGGTTCCATGAGAACTTGAAGGGGTTCTGTGAGAGACTAATGGCAAAAAAAATAAAAAAAAATCACTTGAACACAGCCAGCACTAGAACTTTGCCTCTTGATTAGCAGTTCTGAGATTTTTTTGTTTTTGTTTTTTTAAACGAATGGATTCTGGAGCCTGAAAAAGTTGGAAAGCCCCTAGTCTATGATTCAGGAAATAGCAAACAGCCATCAGAAAGCTAAGAGGGCAAAGCCAGGACATACTTAACCAATTTAATAATTAGGTAGCAATACAGTGCTGTACATGAGTAATAAGATCTTTTGTTTTTAAAAATAATATAGCCAATCTCTAAGTATAAAAAAGTTTATTTGGGAAAAGGGGAACAGTCTTACCCTTTTAAAAGAATATAACAAAGAGAAAACCAATCTCTTCAGTTGCATTGTTGCTTCTCCCAATCAATTATATCTCTGATGTTAGAGATCCAGCCTGCAAAGCAAACTAACTATGCAGTGGCTAAACCTATTTTCACATTGATCCTATCTCTAAATGAAAATGAAGATAAATAAATAATTGTGAAAAACGAGTTTATCTAAGATGTCTTCTGGAAACAGAATATCAGTTTTGCCCAATTTAGTTTTCCCAACATAGGACAAATTTACAATATGCAGATGTGGGCATCTCCCCCCAAATCTCCCCCAAGTAAGCAAGACCAGTTTTTCTTTTTTTCTTTTTGAGGTGTTGAGAATTAAAATAGATGCTTTAAACCTCATAAAAGTTCTGAGATTTGTTGAAGAGGCTTTAATGGAAAAAAAAATGATCTGATCCTCTGCAAGGTTTAAGGCATTCATTTCATCTCCTCAAAATATTTGCCCCACCATCCCATGACATCATGTAAGTACAAGCCTCCGCCCCCTCCCCGTCTTCGGTTGTTCTTCCTTTTTTGCCCATCCAAAAGCTTTTGCCCATCAGTGAGTTTCACACACCAATCGATTACATCCACTTAATTTGGCTCTCTCACATATTTTTCCCCACCAAATGGGCTAGGGTTAGGGTTATTGATTGATGGTTGGCAGTTACCTCTGAGAATTTATAAACCCACACCATAATTACATCAAGGATATCACCCCTACTGATTATGTCTGCAGAAAGCAAGTGTTTTTTGGACGTGAGATTTTAAGACTAGTGGTGGGCAAAAAGGGAACAGAGCCCAGTACTCAGAGGACAACCCCCCCCCCGCCCCGCCCCGCCCAAGAAAGGCCTTTGAACAGTCTTGTGTGGCCCAAACACGACTGATGGAAAGAATACTAGCCTGGCTGATCGTGAAAACAAGAGCTGGAGTTCCACACTCAAGTAAGGGCCGAGCGTGCATCCTCTTTGGGAAAGGAACGCGTCAGTGTATCTGGTAGGAGGGAAGACCATGAAGCCTTCCCGAAGCGCAGGACAATCGGAGCCGGTCTAGCCGCGCAGCCAAGTTCCTGTTCCAGGCGTGGTCGCTGGCAGGCGGCACCCGCGGCTTACGGTGCGGCTGTAGCGAAAAGCGCCAAGCAGCGGATTTTTGGTCTCGGAGGAAGGCGCTGAGCGGTCGCTACGAGGAGCAAAATGCTGTCGCGCAGGTAAGCGATTTCCAGCAACTTCAGGGCTGCCCCTGATTCTTCCTTTGCAACAAGCCAGGTGGGTCCAGAGCGAAGAAAAGATCTAAGACGGCGGCTCTCTTTCTATAATCGGATCGCAAAGCGAATCGTTTCCAAAAGACAAAGCCCGCCCTCGCTTTTCTTCGTGGGCCTAGAGCCCTTCGACTTGCGCAGTCTGAGGAAAACGCTGGGTGGAGAAAAGCCGCCGCTTGGCTCCTGAACGTTGTTGTGGATTTGCGCCTCATTTTGGCCTTCTTTTCGCTGACCGACCAGCACAGCACAACAGGATTTGCTGTATTCCGGAGCGTTAGATTTATTACAGCCCCCTCCGCAGACGTCGATGGCACTCTGCAGTGTTTCCTTCCCCAATCTTGCTTCCTTCAGTTGTAGGAGGCTTCACTGACTTTGTGAAATAAATAATAATGAAATAATTCCGTAAACTATGGCTTACAACCCACCATGGCTAAGGCAAAACCAAACATATTGTCTGAAACAGGGTTTATGTTAAGCTGTAGTGTAGTTGGTTTATTTTGAATTAGCATGGTATGTGAAAATGGGAATTGTGGTTTGTTACTTAGTGTGTTCTGAGATATTTAGAAATATTATTCCATATTTAGAAATGGAAGAGTTGCAAATTTTCCTTTGCTTACCATACATTTGGTACGGCAAATGCATCGTACATTTGCACTCCTAATGCAAAATTGGGAGATGGTCACAGAAGTAGAGCTGCAAGCCATGGGGGTAGAAAAATATAGGGACAATATACTTCAGACAAGACACAGGTCCTTTGCAGTTTAATTTGACATCCTATATCCCAGTGCTCCACTTGGATCATATAGAGGTAGCCTTATTCAGGTCCCAACCCAATATGGAACCAGTCTTCTATCATCCCTTTGTGTTTTGATTTTATTTATTTATGCATGCATGCAACTAGGTGTATAAATATTTGCTACTTTTCAGCCTCTTTTGAGGGCATCAAGTGACCAGCCTCTGGAGGTTGGCATAAATGTGGTATGAATCTAGAAGTATGACCGTGCCCATTCTCTTTGGTCACTGCCCAACATCCATCACTGCTATTTTTCTTGTGATTATTGGCCTTCTCAGGATTCTGCTCTCATTCTGTTTATTCTTTTATCAATCTATTCAGATATTTAGCTATATATAAACCCTGTTGACCCACCAGGGGTCATAAAAGCCCAACAGCCCAATGCAATACATTCCAGAAAAGTGGTAATTATAAAAGTGATTAATGTAGGGACAGGGATAGAGAAATATTTACACATGCCCAAGACTCCTTGCAAATTTCAATGGTTTTCATTATTACAATCTAGTAAGTTTCAACTTTCAACTAAAAACTCTTTTAAAAAATATCTCATACTATGATCCCGTAAAATAACATTAGGAAGAGAAGAAAGGAACAGAAGGCAGAAATGGATTTGTTTAAAGGCTAACATGGGATCAGGGTAAAAAACAGCCCTAGTTTTCCTTGTTACGGAATTCTGATTTTTGTATGTTTTTCTCAATATGTGAATCTGACAAAAAAGATGTGCGACAACACCAGAGAGAAAGAGAGGCAAATGAAGGAGTGTATAAGCACACTGACTAGTGAGGACAACGAAGTTTGGCACAAAGCCACCATAGATGTTACAGGGCCAGGATGGAGGAGATAATTTGGGCAAATTTGGAGTGGCAATATTTTTGGCCAGCTCAAGGAAGATGGGTGATTATTTAATCCAATAGTGGGAAATAGCTACAAAATTGCATATAGCAAAGTAGTGGAAGTAAATTTTATTTATTTATGTATGTATGTGTGTATGTATGTATGTATGTATGTATTTATTGAATTTTTCAACCGCCTATCTCCCCCCAATGGGGGAACTCTGGGCGATTCACAACAAACATTAAAAACATAAAATATATAAATACATAAAACCTTAATTAAAAACATTACTAAAAAGAAGGAGAGACCAAGAGGATGAAAAACCTGAGGTTGAAGGCAGAGGCATCTATGGGGTTAGCCATCCCCAATCTTGTACTCTCACCCCACCCCAGGCCAGATGGCAGAACCAGGTCTTAGCCTTACGGAAGGCCAGGAGTGTGGGGGCTAATTGCACCTCCGGGGGCAGAATGTTCCAAAGAGCAGGGGCTACCGCAGAGAAGGCCCGCCTTCCGGACCCCGCCAGTCGAAGTTCTTTCACTGAGAGGGTCCGAAGCATGCCCTCTCTGTGTGATCGGGTGGGATGGGTTGAAGAATAGTCAAAGCCTTCTCCCTGTTTAACTAGGTGGATTGCTTTGGGCCAACAATCTGAATTACAGGAATGGAGTTTGGTGTCAGATGAAGTCTCAGAGAGGCTTATTTATAATGATTCTGGAAAGAGTAGTGCACAAGTGCACAAGTTCCTAGGAGTATTCGGGAAATAGCCTCTTTGTGCAAAGATTCTTGTGAACTCTAAGCATGTGTCATATGAAGCCAGAGGGATACAGTTGTGTGCCGTATGCCATCTCATCTCATTTCTTTCTCCATGTGCAAATGAAAAACTGATTTGGATCATTATATTTGCCTGGATAGCATTTGAAATATTTTCCCCCTCTCAGTAATTGGAAAGCAAATTCTTTATGCATGTGTTATGCAACTGACTATATGTGGACATGGATTAAATAGGTTATGGGGTTCTGTATGGGTGTTCCTATGCACAGCCTATGATGATCGCCCTTTTGAAACGGTTCTGCCGTTGTAGCTGATGTTTTTCATCAGCGTACCTGTTTAAGCAACTTATTTTGCATATTACCTGCATAAGGGGTTCCAGGGGTGACCCTGGATGAGAATTTTGGGGTTGTAATCCTAATATATATGGAGGATACTAAAATAGAGGAAGATTGTTCTATTCAGTGTATTGATCTTGAATCTAGGATTAAGGAGTCCAGTGCTACTCTAGTGTTATTGACAATGCTTTATTTTCCTTTTGATGCAGATGGTTTTCATTAAGCAAGGCCCATACTTTCCTGATTAGGATGCTGACTTCATCCAGCAGTGGATCCCAGGTTTTTCAGAACATGGAAGAAGGTAATGTAAATAGTATAGTTAGCATATTCAGAAAGCCGTAATTGTCTGTGTTGTAGTTCCCTTTCCACAGGAATAAAGCTACACAATATATTGGGCATTTCTTAGGATTTGTGGAATTATTTAGAAGAATAAAATAATCAGGGTTCTTTTTTAGTGTTCTGTTAGTGACAAGCTTTATATTAAATAAGTTTTGGCCAGGTCTTCCTGGGTAATTCCAGACTTCTCTTTCCAGCAGAGATTTAGATGACACAATCAAATAAATATGGGAATATGAGGAGAGTGAAGAAAATAGTAAGCTCAGCTAGTCAGCATTCTGCCTTGCTGAATTTGCCTGGAAAATACATTGATTTTAATTTTGGAGTAGAAATAGGTTATCAGTACAGCAGAGTATGTTAATGTGTACTTGAGCATACTATCTTGTGCGAATGACCTGAAAAATAATAGTTACTTCCCCCTCCCCCCCATTTTTTTACAATTGCCCCGGTAGTCTAATTTTTTTTTATTATTATTATTTCACAGGACATTTCCCCATTCATGTGCATAATGGTGTGTTGTGGTAACCTGCATGCATTTTAATATGACTATTTGTCTGCTCTGTTCTGCTCTTTCTGTCTTTATTGGAGGTTTAATGAAACACTTCTGGCAGTTTTTGATATATTCAAGACAACACCTGTCTCAATAATAGTGTAAAATATAGTTGATCACTCTGCATGTCATAGAGTGTTTCCAAAAAAGGGTTTTATTCTGCATTTGTCCTTATTCATCAGTGTTAACGTGGGGATCCGATAACTTCATTTTCCATTTGGAATCTTCTTGTATTTCTCCATGGTAAAGTAAAGTTGGCAGGAAAAAATATTAAGCCTGTGCAGTGCTTCAAATTACAAGGAAAACAGTTGCTTCTGGTACATGTACATGTAGCTTCTGTCAGAAACTCCTTAAACGGAATGCTTCTTTTCCTTGCACCATCCTGGAAAGATGCAGCTACTTTAAGCAGCTGCCAACAAGTGCTGCATGAGTGCTTACAATCCTTAGTATTGCTCCCTCCTACAGTCTGGGCAGGAGGGGATCTGGTTGCTGCCCCCACTACAGGGAAAATTCTTTCTGTGTCTTTACTTGGAGAAAATTGATAGAACCTACTTTCAGCTTTCTGTAATGAGCAGACTGGCTGGGGTGTGTGATAGCCTACAGTCCTTTTCAGAAAGAGATTACAGATTTCAGAAGAACATACAAGTTGTTTATTATGCAGTTAATGTTAAGTAGTTAATTGAGACTTGAAGACAGTAGTCTTCTAGCTGCATCAGAAAACTCCTCTGATTTGTTTAATAGAATCTAGATGTGCATTTTCAGATGTGTGGTGGTATCCTATTAGCTATGGAAATGGAAACATGCTCCATGTTTAAATTTCCCTTGCAGTTTCAGAAAAAAATGTGTATGGATATATATGTACAGTGACCTGATTTGAATATTTGTTTTGGAATGTGAAAATTTTCTTGCTGGGTAACCCTCAGAGTAGGCCACAATATCCAAATATTGTTTTATGGTCCTCCATGATTTTAACTGTATTGTTTTGTTCTGTTTTAATCCTTGTATGCCACTCGGGGTTGTGAACAAGTGGACAGCCTGAAATTTGAATTCTAAACTGGATTTTTTAAAAAATTAAAATGTTACAGAAACAGAAAGCATACCATTCATTATTAAATATGCTTACACTCATGGGAATAGCAATTAACCTGGCCACCTTTTGCTTGTCAGCCATTCTTTGCATGACTTCTGCTTATACTTCTGCTTTTCAAAAGTGCAGCACTGTAGTAGTCCTTGGTCAGATTTATTCCCTTAAATATTTCTGACTGGGTTTTATTTTGTTTCAGTGCGAAGTAGATTGAGAGAGATAGTGGGAGCATCTACCAATTGGAGGTATGGTATATATAAACCAGTTTTGGTATAACTGTATTTCTTAAAGGTAAAAGAGGGCATTACAATATATCCTTCCAAAACATTAATGACCTTTCCCACCATAAGAATGGTGCTGATCATACTGTAGCTGCCTAATGCAGGTAGTCCCTGGGTTAAGAACACCTGAGTTCCAGACCTATAGTTAAGAACGAAGGCTATTGTAACAAAATTTGAGTTAAATGCACAATGATTTGAGTTAAAAACACAATGGTTTGAGTTCATTACATGATGAATACAGTGCTACTTATACAATATTATACAATAATATTATTCTGGCTTACATACAGATTTGACTTAAGGACAGACCTTGGGAACAGAGCTCATTCTTAAACTGGGGACTACCTGTAAAGTAAACTCATGATTTAACTAATGGGGGGAAAGGGAGTGTTTTAGATGCAAATACCAATTAAGTGCAAATGGGATTTTACACATGCCTAAAATGCCAAACAGATTTTGTCCATTGCATCTGAAGTCTGATAAACTGAGGTTTGGTATATCAAAGGGTGCTGTACTTGCATTGTACAGGCATTATTTTCTAAATAAATCACATGCCTTTTGGAAAACTCAGCATTGTTACTATTATCCTCAAAAAGTGAAACTTTCCTGAAACTGCTAGTGGCAAAGATTAACTATTATTTCTCAGCAGCTTATTCTGGTCAAGTTTTACCATTCTGTTAACTTCTATCCTGATAGTTTTTACCCACTTGCGATAATCTGATTTTGCTTTTCCCTTCCTCCAGAGACCATGTGCAAGCAATGAATGAAAGAAAAGCATTACATACACTCCTTGCTAAAACCCAAGCTGACCTGCCCCCTAGGAAAATGAAAGACAGTTATATAGAAGTCATCTTGCCTTTAGGAAGTCAGCCTGAAATAAGAGAAAAATATCTCAATTTGCAAAACACTGTTAGGTAAAAATAGCCTACTTTTATTTTTAAATAAAATGAAATACTTTGTTGTGTGGTGCTGTATCATGCATGCAAATTAATTGCTGTGTAATATTTTAGGTTTGGTCGAATTCTTGAAGACCTTGACAGCTTAGGAGGTATGTGGTGCCTATATAATTTTATTTTTTTTCTAGTGATCTGTTAAGTTGGATAATTTGAACACATTTGTAATATATAACATCTGTATCATCGTTAAGTAAATATTTCGCAAAGGAGTGGCTTTGAAACTTGGCAGTTCTCTTATGGAACCACTCAACTGATACTACAAGTTGCAATGTTCTTAATGACTACATCTCCTTGGGCAAGATGAAAATTGGTAATGAACTGCCTCTACACTGCGGGATCAGTGAAGGAAGATAGAAAAATACCATCTAATAGGTTCATCCCTTGCATTTTCTTCTCCCCTTCTATTCTCAAAGCAGTTATTGTAACGAGCTGCCACCTGTTGATCCCAAATCCAGTAACTTTCCTTGCAACCAATATTGATTCAAAAGAAAGTTCATTTATTGAGAATAAGTGTACAGATCCAAAGCATTGCTAAGACTGATCAAAAGTGCGCCAAAAGCTGCTTTTCTTACTTTCCCCCCGCTACATCGCCCTTAGTTCTTAGTCCTCTGATTCTCTTGCTGTTATGACCTTGAGCATGCCAGAGCTTGTGATAAGGAGCCATCTGCTTTAAACGGTTTCTTATTCCTACTCCCCCCCCCGCTTTTACAATGGCAGAACCGCAGCATGTAAAAAACCATCTTTTAAACTAGCCATCTAATAATCTATTATAAAATCTTGCGAGGATTCTGACAGTTATTATGCTTAATTAATTAAATCGAGTTAATTATTTAGAATTCCTTTAAAAGTGTAGACAGCATTATTGTGACTTCCTGCTTTATGTATTTTTTTTGGTAGCAATGAGAAATGCACCCAGAGTTTGCTACATGCGTTCTACTGCCCCTCTTTGCTTTATTAATTTATTATTTATACACCACCTTTCTATTTCTATCAACACTATAGCAATGTAAACATACAAATTGAAAACAACACTAAGATCAATGTAATCCAAATTAAAAGCAGTATAGTCAATTAACCGTAAAAGCTTGGCAACAGTTTTTGCTATTTTCCTAAATACTGGGAGAATGTTGTCTTAAGCCTATCCAAATAGTAGTTTACTCCTGAACTATAGCAGGATGAAATTGGCAGGATCATAAGCATTATTTTCCAAACTTAGGATTGCAAAGGTGCTTGGGGCATGCTGATATGAAAGGAGCCCTACTTAGCTGTTACAAACTAGTTATGCCCTCCATACAAGCAATGCCCGCAAGTGAACTTCTCCATGACTGCAGACATGTGATGTACATGTTTCCATGGGTACAGCATAGGTATTTGTACTGAAGAGGCTTTCCCATACAGTTGTATGATAACATAGGATCCAGGTTCATATGAAAGACAATATACAGTTATATGCATGAAGGTTTCCAAAGTACAGGCATTCAGGCTATACACAAGCTAACCATAACCTTAGCCTGTCAGAGGTATAACTTCATTGCAGGGGTTTACCACCATCTTTCACACAAAAATGGTGACCAGAAAATGGATCTCTGATTTTATACCATGTCTAAGTACAAACTAGACAAATTGTGATATTCAACATGCCTATTTAGAAGTAACCATTGCTAAAATTGAGCATACTGGCTTCCAAACTAGTATTGGTATTTCAGTGCTACATGTACTTGAGCTTTTCAAGGCTAGGAGTCCAAACTGATGATAGTCTGTCTTTAAAAGTTTTCATTGAAAAAACAAGTTAAAATCTGCTATTTCCATTAATGAATGAATGTTTACAGAATCTGTCAGTTCCTTAATACCCAAGACAGTCAAGTTCTTGATTTGTGCCTTGGTTATATCACACTTGGATTATTGTAGTAGTCTGTTGGCTGGGTTGCGCAAGTCTCCACCCTTTGATATGTGTCCAGAATGCTGCTGTTCATACTATTCTGAACTTCCTTATTTTGCCTCTACTTCTTTTTATTGCCAGTCATTATATTGGTGCAGTTTGAAAACCAGTACAGACTAATGGATTTGACACATTGCACCCTTTATATATAGGCACAGTTATTTGAAAGACCCACCGGTGACTTGTGTCCCTGTGCATTTAACCCAAGTACCATGCCAAGGTCATTATGCTCTACTGCAAACTAGAAGAGCCATGTCAAGGTTGAGCTTTTTCTCACCTCGCTCTGGTTCTTTAGCATCCCATCAGGATTAGACTTTGAATTAGAAGTTCTTAAAGTTTTAAAAGCATTAAAAGTGCTTCTTTGGCATCGTCTCCTGTTTTAAAAGAAATACATTTGCTATAAAATAAATAAAATTTTACCTGTCACTTTGAATGTCCAGAGGTTATGTCAAGGACCTTTAAATTTAAGACTCCTCATTTTATATTATGACATTATATTTAATTGTAATATAGTATTGTTTCAATTATAGTTTTATTCTCTCTATTGATGTTAGTTATTAGTATATAATAAGTAAACTACCACTACTAATCTTCATTTGACAGATTGAACTCTCTTTAATCATGTTATAAATGAGGTAGTCTATGAACTTTGTACATTTCAAAATGTCTTTGGGTGATACAAAGGTCATGCTGAGAGGTTTTCTGCACTTCTTAGGGGAAAATATAAATGCTAAGAGTAATTAATACAGCATCTCTGTTTATTTATTTGTCTACAGTCCTTATTTGTTATACTCACACAAAACATGAAGCTACTCTGAGATCTCCTTTGTCAATTGTTACAGCACTTGTGGATAAAATTGGTAGGTGTTTGAGTCATTAATGGCTTGATATTTGTCTGGGAAGTTCACACTGTGTATTTCAGTGATAAAAGAACTGAGATTAATTTTAACCTAGATGTTGGGAGGAGGCGCAGAAGAGAAGACAAACCTTTGTCCTGACACCTTTAGATGAACTTACTCGGGGTTAAATATATGTTCTGGTGAATATGCATTTGCTGCCAAAATGTCATTTTTGAATCTACCCTCTCTTTTTTGCTCAAATATCTGATTGAAGAAATATGTCACATCATAGGCAACATGTTATATCATGTTATATGTATCCAAATGTTGTATTATACAAACAGGAAAGGCAGCCAGATGTGTTATTGCTTTTTTCAAAACAATTAACCTGAAAATTAAATAATGGCTTTTAAAATTTTAAAAGGCCAAATTCTTGCAAGATTACCAAGAGTGGCAATGTTCTTGCTTGAGTTGCAGGAGTGTGATTGAAAATAATTGGTACTACAACATTGCAGGAAGCTCCCCACTGCCTGAAAAGGTTGCTGACCCCAAACTAGTCTCTTAGAAGTAGCACTGTCCTCCCTTAGATGATTGTGGATTATCAGTCCTTAGAGTCTGTGCTCTGACTCCCTCCTTGTATGCTTTTAGGTTTATGGAAGCAGCACATTCATCCGGATTGTGATATCAAGTTCACTGGGAATGTTTCATGGGTAGGGAATACTTCAATGGAAGTGAAGATACACATGCTTCAGGTTAGTGACAGTGGATGACCTTCATTTGCTCATTAGCATTCCTGAATTTAGATTTTTAGATTTGGCCAGGTACAATGCATCCTGTAATGAAAGCCTGACTTGCTGCAGGTTAACCATATAGTAAGACATTATTCAGAAGAAATAGGTACCAACTGGAATATGACATCCAGGTTTATTAAAATACATTTTGGTCTGTTTGAAGCGAATGTGATTTTTGACTGGCATGATTAAATTTGCAAGGAGAATCTTGCTTATAAACTCTTTCTATTAAATATTCACATACAAGTATATAGTATATTCTACTTATTCTACTTAGATTTCCTTGGTGTCTTCTTTTTCCTTTTTGGCATCAATATTAAAAATAGTTCAGTTCTGGAACAGTGTATCAAGTTTTAATTAAATTGTTACTGGATGCTGATGCCAGCCATGTTTTTTTCCCCTCTCCTATTCTTTTATTTTAGTTGCTTGATGGAATCTATTGCCCTACGTTAGATGCAACTTTTGTCATGGTGGCCCGTGATCCAGAAAATAAAAGGTAATGTTCCTAGCAGTTTATTTTTAAAAATCAGTGAGAAATGCGAGTGGTGGTCAGAGCTGATGAACCTGCTGACTTTTGAGTGTTGCTAAACTTCAACTTCCATCAGCCCCAGGCACCATGGTCAGTGGGATGCTGGGATTCTAGTTCAGCAATATAACAGGTTCTCCATTGTGTCCAGTCAGGTACAGATGCTTCCATTTTTTTCTGATACTATATAGCTATAGTCAGACACTTGCACCTATACACATCTTATATATGCTACACAAATTATATATTCAACAATCTAGTTTACTTCTTACTATTCCCCGGTGATATGCAAAGATTTATGAGAGAATTATGCATATTTGTTTTGTTCCCTCAAATTTTAACTTTTTATCAGCCTAAAATGCAATTCCAATGGTGAAAAGAAAGAAAACCAATCCAGGACTGTAAACATAATTAATGTATCACACATGGAATGGAGTGGAAACCAGATCAGAAATATGTTGTAATAATTAACTTTAAATGATTTATAACAGACAGAAAAGTCTAATTTCAAGGGTGTACTTTTTCAAAATGCAAGTAATACAGTTCAGTGGCAAAGCAATTTGTAGGGGGTATAGAAGGAATGAATCCTTTTAGATATAACAAACAGGAATATAAAAGTGAAATATTTACATCATTTATTATAGACATACCTTAATCCATATGAGACGAAAGAAATAAGATAAACATATTTTGTACCATGCTTAGTGAGGCATGCAATATATCTTTGATGAGCCCAAGTTTGAAATGAGTCAAACATTTATAACTAAGACTATCTACAGGGAATAGGAAGGTTCTATGACTAACTTAAATCTGAGCTTGGAAACTAAGCAAAATTGGTCCTGGTTAATACCTGGCTGAGAAAGGGGATCCCAGAGCTGTAGGCTAGACTATGAAGTTGAACATCTTGGAAGAAGGCAATGGCAAACCACTTTTCTCTCCTGATCAGAAATCAGATAAAAATAACTGCATGGTGGTTCTGTTTGCTCACCAGGAATCAAGTTTGATTTGGAGGAATCTTTACCTTTACTCCAATACCTAACCTATTTTGAGTAAAGAAGTTTCTCAGAGATGTACGGGCATAAAAATAAAGCGGGTAATTCTGTTTCCATAAAGAAAATTTTTAAAACAAATCTTTATCTCTTTTGAATTACTCAGAGTTGTTTCCCACAAGGTTTTGTTCTGTGAAGGTCACTTAACTAGGAAGTGCCCAAAAAATGGTTGCGGTTATATGTTGTTATATGGATAATAGTTCTGAACTTGAGATCTAGCCAGTATCTGAGGGTACTCCTCACGCACTATGCATCTCAGATTCACATCTAACCATTTCATGCTTCATTCATGTTTTCTTAACTCTTGGAAATAGTTTTTAGAACATGGTGGGGGAAGTAGTAAATACAGCAACCTTAAATTTTACAGGAAATTCAATTTCATGTAATGCCTTGTATGAACTCTTAGGCCATAGCCAACCAAGTCCCATAACTTTCCAATTACAGGTAGTCTTCACTTAATGACCCTAATTGGGACCAGCCACTCCATCGCTAAGCAAAGCGGTCATTAAGCAAGACATGTGACTGTGACTTGCAACCTTTTGCCGGCTTCCCCATTGACTTTGCTTGTCGGAAGCCAACTGGGAAGGTTGCAAATGGCAATCATGTGATCGCAGTACATTGCAACAGTTGTAAACAGCTTTAAAAATATATGAGGCTATGGGGCTGTACAGTACTTTAGATTCAAGGCAAAAAGGAGTTTCAGAGCGTACAGGTTATGAATGTAACTCTTATCTACAATTCCTTATAGCAGGAATTGTAGGGCCTTATTGTGGGATTTTTCAGCTATTGTAGGATCCATAGACATATTTAGCTTAAGGAGTTCCAGACAGGTGCTATGTTTTTGTTACCCTGCATGCTGTGGAGCACAGTTTTGCCTTCAGACCTGAAGTGCCATGCAGCCCAATGCATCTCCATTGACCGTTCTCTTCAGAGCACTGTCTTTTCAAGTTAAATCATTTGTGTTGTTGAATAACAATAAGAAAAAATAGTTGCTTTAAAACACTAAAGTAGAAATGCAGAATCTTCATGGCAGATGAACTTGTACATAGGTAACTATGCTGGGTTGCAGCCAAAAACATTTCATTTTTCCCTCTGTAATGCATATTGTTTTGATCTTTTTAATATATCCTCAGACCAGCTTTTGTGAATCCATTAGTTGCTGAAACCCCAGAGGAGGAAGAAATCTTCAAGGAAGGAGAAAGTAAGTAAGCTTTTATTTTTGGCAGTGGAGAAATTTTGTTTTGTGGTCATTCCTAAATATTGGGGGGGGGGGGAATTATGTTCTTTTGGGGTGAAATAGTTTGGAACCTAAAATAGTCCAGAACGTGCTTACAGATTTCAAAAAGGTATTATTCATCAGTTTTGAAAAGGGGTTGAAATACAGCTGTTGAAGGCTATTGTCATTCATGTTATATGTTTCATTCAATTGATCAGAGAACAAGATCAGGCGGCTTGAATCTAGTAAGGCTTCTTTATTGAAAGTTGCGCCCACTGCAGATGAAAGAAATATTATCCACAACATATTCTTGAATACTCTGGATTCAAGGTAGGCAGTTTAGTTATAAACACTTGTAATAGTTTTTCCAAATCTGATGCACTCCATGTATATTAGGATTACAATTTGGAGGACTTCCAGGCAATTGTGATGCAGCAGTTGAGCTGCTGGACTGTGACTAGGTAGAGCCAGATTTAAATTTATTTTCAGTCGTGGATGCTCAGTGGGTAATTTCGAGCCAGTCTCTCAGCCTAACCTACTTCACAGAGAGGAATTGAAGGAGGGATTGCTTGAAAATAGAATGTGTTTATAGCATAGTGATGGGAAAGAATAACAGCAACAGAATGTTCTTGGATTCCCCATCTTCTATATCAAATATGCATTTCCAGATGTTGTATTGCAGCTGCCATCAATCCTTATTATTGACCATCCTGCTTAGGCCTCATAGGAAATGAGGTAAGAAGGTATGTAGGTGAACCTAAGGTCCTGTTCCCATTCTCAGCATGTAGATGAAGTGGTACCCATATAGTCTTAGATAAAGGTTGAAATTCACAATACTGGGATAAGACAATGTCCTTGACAATCTTACATGTCGTTCTCCCTTTTCTAGGACAATGAGTTTTCGTAGTCGTGTATTGCCACCCAATTCAGTGTGGATGGAAGACACAGCATTAAAGAGTTTGGAGATCTGCCATCCGCAAGTATTTGCTGAACTATAGTGCATGTAGTCTAATCCTTATGTTTGGCTCTTGCTTCAAGTTGGCACATGGCATGGTACTTTCTATAATAGCTATTTGGCAGTTTGGTTTCTTGATAAATATTCATAGCCATAAAGTCATGAATCATCTTCAGAGATTGAATTGCTCTGTAACCTTAATGTTTAAAGAGACTTTATAGCTCTATTAGCCAAGAAAGGCACACCGTATATAATGCGAGCATTGCCAGTTGGTGCTTGTAGCTCTGACTGGTAGTAGTTTGGGGGGAATTTTCCTTAATTTCAATTAACTGCAATAAAACCAACAGCTGAAAAGTGCTTTGAAGTTTTATTAATCTAATACTCTGAGGCATTCTCTTTCAGAGGATGACAAAAGTTTGCAAGCAAGCAGACAAGCACTTTTTATAAAGCTTAATTACATACAATATCTGCATCCCTTCCTGTATATCTTATTTGGAGCAAGCTTATTGGTTATTGTTAAGCAATAACTTGTGTGTGTGTGCGTGCGCGCCTTCGAGTCAGTGTTGACTCCTGGGGACTGCCTGACAAATCCCTGCAGTTTTCTTGGCAAGGTTTTTTGGAAGTGGGTTGCCATTGCCTCCTTCCTAGGACTGAGACAGAGTGACTGGCCCAAGGTCACCCACCTGGCTTTGTGACTAAGGCAAGACTAGTACTCACCGTCTCCCAGTTTCTAGCCTGGTGCCTTAACCACTACACCAAGCTGGTTCTTAAGCAGTAACTTGCTTATTAGCCAATCAATCAATCAATCAATCAATCAGCAAGCAAGCACTTGAATCAACAAGTTACTGGGAGTCATACAAAGATAGCTCTGTGCATCTTATCAGTGATTCTTCTCTCTCCCAGTACATAATTATGTACTTTATCTGCTTCCACAATGGGTTCTAGCAGAACTTTCTCTCTGGAAGGCTGTTTAAATAGCTTGTTCTATCTATACTCTCTGTGTGTGCTGATTTTGGGGTCCTGCACAGTGTAATGACAAATATGTGAATTCTTTTATAGCAAAAATAGCATCTCAGTTGATAGATTGGGTAAATCCTTGTTTTTCTCATTTTGTTTTATAATACACTACTGACTAGGTTTAGTGGTCCTATGTTCTCAGAGGGTTACAGTCGTTTCCCTGGTTTTGCACTTTGAGCTTTTTCTTATGAAATATTCTAATAATACAAATTGCCCTTAAGTGAAAGAAGAGCTGTATATATGTATGTATGTATACGTTAAGTCAGGATTTTTCAAACTCTCTTGGGATTCTGAGGGGTGATCACAATAGCTGTAGGGGGGGATGTCACAGTTTTTGTTTTTGTTTTTTAAAACGTGATCCGCTTTACACAGAGAATGAGAATTTTGTCACCACTTCCCTGGGCTTTGCTCCTTACTTTGTCTGCAAAAGTCCCAGTGGGCAGTTGCAGTTCTATAAAGTTTGAAAATCCCTTTGATACATAGATTAAAATTTAATTATTAAAAGTAAGTGGTATATTTATTTCTTGCCCAGCCCTAACCTCAATGAAATCATTATTATTCATACAAGGTCATACAAATTCACGTATCATTTTAGGGGGTAATGGTATTACAGTAGAGGTTTGATAACCCCTGTCTTTAGTAATTTCTGTGTAAATGCTCAAAATCCACTGCTCCTATTGGTATTTGTAAATACAGGAACGTAACATTTTCAACAGAATCTTTGGAGGCTTTCTCATGAGAAAAGCATATGAACTTGGATGGGCTACTGCCTACAGCTATGGGTAAGTATTAGGCTGTCTCTTTCTTCCTCTCATTGTCAGGACGGTGGGGAAGGGGGAAGTACAGTGGTACCTTGGTTCACGAACAATTCGGTTCACGAACAATTCGGTTCACGAACAGCACCGTTCGCAAAATTTTGCTTCTGTTCGCGAACTCCGCATCGGGTGACGAACAGGATCTGCGGCCATTTTCCCTGCTGTGACACGTGGTTGTGGCTTCCTGTAGGGAGGGGGACTCTCCCTCCAAGCAATACCCGCCTCCCCACCCGCCTTCCTGTTCTCCACGCTAGAAGTCGCCTCAAGCAAGGTTAGTGTTCTCTCTCTTCGTACTGTACTGTACTGTACTTTGTTTCATATTTTTGTGGTTTAAAAAAAAATACATATGGTTCAGAACGGATTAACCGTATTTACATTGAACTTTATGGGAAAATTTGATTCAGGTCGCGACCAAAATCGGTTGGTGACCAAATCGGTTGGCGACCAAATCGGTTGGCGACCAAATCGGTTGGCGACCAAATCGATTGGCGACCAAAATCGGTTGGCGACCAAATTCGTAGGGGTCAGAACTGATTAACAGTATTTACATTGAACCTTATGGGAAAATTTGATTCGGGTCGCGACCAATTCGGGTCGCGACCAGAGTCGCGGAATGAATTAAGTTCGTGAACCGAGGTACCACTGTAAACCTCCTTTCTCACCTAGGGTCTCTTTTCTGGGTTTTGCGATAAGGAGGTCTCTTCTTCCCTTGCTTGGTTACTTTGCACAATCTGAGCAAGAAGCACAGTGCACCTTAAATCAGTGTAAACTGGTGGTTAAATATTTTTCTAAGTCTCATCTCGTCTTGTCTCATTTTCCATTAAATTGAATAAAATGTTCATTATTTATAATGTTATAAGTGTATAATAGAAGATGAGGGAGCAGGCTGGCAGAAGATTGGAAGCAATAGCAGGAAGATGCTGGGGAGATTGGAGGGAGAGTCCTTGGAATATCAATGGCAGGTATGGGAAGATGCTGAAAATATTGGGGCAGGCCAGTTGGTGGGAAGATGCTGAAAAGAGAGGTAGAAGCTGACAGAAACAGCAGCCATGGAAAAATTTTTGGAAGATTGGGACTGGGGGGGTGAATTAGAACCACTTGCTGCCTCATTTAAACAACAGCCCTGCTGTACATGATTTGTTCTACAGCATTCCTGCACTGATGAATGTAGATATATTTGACCTAATTTTATAGGTACTGTACTAGTATACAAGGCACAAGCCTTGGTGGTGAGTGAAAATTTAAGGTGCGTAGGAAAATAAATGAATAGCACTATATTAAATATAGAATCTTTAACTGCTGTGCCTTTTTCATTTTCATAAAAACCACTTAATTTTTAGACATTATTTGATTATACAGTTGGAACTGTATTGCCTGATATAACATTTTCACATGTTCTAGTGGAGTTAAGGCTAATTTATTAATGCTGATTTAATCCTGTGACAAATGACAATGGATATGGATGTAACTTAAGAATGCAGGAACTGAGATTCATCTGTTAGTCCTGTGTGGCACAAAGCAGTTTGTTGAGATGACAACGTCAATTCTTTCCATCTTATTCTGAGGAGGATACTGGGTTTTGCAGTGCAGCCGGCATTGCTAATTCAAGATTGTGGCAGCTATGAGTTATAAAAAGCAACATTTATTTAATAATAAATAAATAAGCATCATTGCAATAAATTCTAGTCAGTAACTATTGATGATGTCACTAGACAGCATGTGAGGGATAAATAACTCCAGTGCAGAGAAAGCAAAGAGGGAAATGGTAAGAAGTTTAAATGTTTACAGCTATGGGAGCTGCAGCAGAGAAAAGATGCGAGAAAAGGAGATTTGCAGATAATCTACACATTTTCTATGTTGATGGAAATTTTAGTTTGTTAACTATGTTATTTTACAAAGCTTGAAAGATCTAGTGCTACCTGGAGGTATTCTTTAGTTGTGGCCTTTAGCACTTGTTCAAGTTTCTTTCCCACTTACATAGGAAATTATTAGGATAATATCTGATGTTATCAGTTATGTAGTTTTATATTCAAGTGTAGGGACCTTTGCTCTTGGCACTGGTGGGAAGGAAAAGAAGTACTGTAGAAATCAAATAATATAATTTGTATGTGAAGATATTTCATGTTACATTTGAATGGCTGTGGAATTCCACATACAGGTAATCCTTGATTTACGACCATTCGTTCAGCGACTGTTTGAAGTTACAGTGGCACTGAACGAAGGGACTTACGACCGGTCCTCAAAGTTCTGACTGTTGCAGCGCTCCTGTGGTCATGTAAATAAAATTCCGGTGCTTGGCAACCAACCTGCACTTATGACCAGCTGCAGCATCCCACGGCCATGTGATTGCTGTTGCCAGCCCTCTCTGCTGGCTTCCCACAAGCAAAGTCAATGGGGAAGTCGGCAGGGAAGGTCACAAGTCACTTGTGTAAGTCTCTCCTGCTCCCTGGCCTTTCTTCGCTTGTGTGCACCGCACCCTCTTTCCCCCCTTTGCTTGCTTGCACCCACCAGTACCCTCCTTCCCTGGGCCTCCTTGCACTCACACTCCTTTCCCCACCCCGCATGCATGCACCCCGCACCCTCTTTCCCTGGCTGCCCTGTGCTTGCACACACACACACACTATGCCCTTTCCCTGGCCTCCCTGTGCTTACAGACACACATGCATCCCACAGCCTTTCTCCAGCCTTCCTGCTCTCACACACGTGCACCCCACACCCTCCTTGCCCAGCCTCTCTGTCTCACACATGCACCCTATGCCCTCTTTCCCTGGCTTACCTGCACTCGTGTGCACTGTATCACCCCTTCAACTTGTGTGTAGCCTGTGCTGGGCCTCCCCCACCCCCTGCAGCACCCCTGCTCTCCTTACCTGGGACTTCCTCCACTTCCCACTTAACAACTGGCACATCATGGGGACCACGTGGATTGCCATCACTAAGTGATATGGTCATGTGACATCACACTTTATGACCACATTGCTTAGTGATAGCAATCCCAGTCCAAATTGCTGTTGTAACTCGAGGACCACCTGTAATAGTTCACACTATTTGGTAATGACGTATATGAGGCCTACTTGTCATTTGTATATGTAGTTAGTTATCTTCTAGTAATAGCTAACGAACTGTGAAATCAGCCACTTGCATGCTTAAGTTGATTTTAGTTTAGTGAAATAATAAAGTCTAAATAGTTGCTACTGTGCGTATAGTAGAATACCATAGGCAGTTATGAATCTGAGTTTGTTAGAATTTAAGCAGCAATCAAGAGGATCACTTAAGATTTTGTTATTGGGTTGTCATCTATACCTGAGAATCTTTAGTCTAGTATGAGTTTGCAAAATATGCCTAATTAAATTTCTGTTTTATATATTCCTAGTTTATATAATTTATTAAGAAACTCCAGGTTCATAATAAGTTTCTAACATGGAATATAAAATAAATATAAATAAATAAAATATAAAACAATCCATATCCATTTTTTAAAAGTCTGTGTATGTGTGAATATGTATAATTATTTTTTTCTTACTCTAGAAACTCCAGACCTTATGTGGTAGCTGTAGATGATATTATGTTTCAAAAACCAGTTGACATTGGATCCTTACTATTACTTTCTTCCAAGGTAATACAATAAACATATTAATAGATCAAACTAATTTAAAGTGTTTGGATTACTCCCCCAGTGGGCAGTAAGAAGCTGGATAAATACTTTTTCAACTACAGGTACTCCTTGACTTACAATGGCAGTTGGGACTGGAATTTCTGTTGCTAAGCACAACCGCATCACTTAGCAACAGCAATCCCTGCAGTCCCTGGTTGCTGTTGTTAATTGAATCCCATTGCAAGGCAACTTCCTGCCGGCTTCCCACAACCAAAGTCAGTGGGGAAGCCAGCAGAAAGTTGAAAGTCCCAGACCAGTAGGCAAGTAAGTGACTTCTTACTTGCTGGGGGGTGCGGTGTGGGTGGGAGAGACTTACTCTAGTGACTTACGACCTTCCCTGCCAACTTCCCCATTGACTTTCTGGGGAAACGAGCAGGGAAGATTGCAATTGGCAATCATATGATCGCGGGATACTTGGTAACTGGTCATACGTGCGAACCGGTTGCCAAGCGCCCAGATTGTGATCACGTGACTTCTAGGGTGCTGGGATGGCCGAAAGTCCGAGGACTGGTAGTAACTATCATTCGTTCAGCACCCTCGTAATTTTGAATTGTCGCTGAATGAATGGTTGTAGGTCAAGGGCTATCTGTAATAAAATGTCATGATATTTTATTCATGTTTGAATTTGCATACCTAATAACCAATTGATCCTAATTTTTAAAGGTATGTTATACTGAAAAAAATAACATCCAGGTTCGGGTGCACAGTGAAGTTTATGATCCAAATACCAGGGTACACCACACAACCAATGTCTTCCATTTCACATTTATGTTAGAGAAGGAAATACCAGATGTTTTTCCCAAGACATATGGTGGTGAGTAACTATTTGAATATCTCACTGTCTATGTGAATGAAGAATGTATTTGTGATGAATTCTAACATAGTTTATAAGTAGTGACCTATTAGAAATATAGGTCTACTTGTTTTTTTTCTTTCCATAGTTTCATTTATCTGGCATATAATATGGCACTACAGAATACTAATCCGTGCCTTCTCTTTTCAGATTATTTTCAGTATCTCAACTGTACCTAAGTCAGTATTTTATGTCTTCTATTAGTATTGATCTTCAGTTTCTTCAGTCTGTATTATATGAATTATTTTAAATGAATGAAGGAACTAATTAAGCATTCTTGTGATGATGAAGATACGAACATTTGTTTTATCTGTCTGGAAAAAGCAGGCTTAAAAAAATTAACGTGCAAAGAAAATTTGTAAAAATTAAAAAACCCTGAACATCCAGCTGATCATCTGATCGTAAGAAACTTGACATTCTTGCTTTCCTTTTAGAATCTATGTTGTATTTGGATGGAAAACGGCATTTTGATTCATCTATGAAAGAATACATAATATAGTATCAGCACAGAATTATAGCAAAATGCTACCTTTGGATGGCCTTGGAAACTTCAAACACAGTGGTTATCAGAAGGAACTGAGAAGTACTTTTACTCCAAACACTTCATAAACAGTGCAGATATATTGCAAAGAATTTATATTTCTATCCAGTCTAACAAAATAGTATTTTGTTACTATTTATACAAATATTTTAAAGTTCTCATTGCATATATTCTTTATATATTTAAGCATACAACCAGCCAACCAACCAACCGATAAATAAATACAGTATACCCTGCTGAGGGTCCATTAGGATTGGGGTGAGCTCTAAATATTGTGTAAATAAATAAATAACAACCAGTAGTAAGTGAAAAAAGCTACTTCTGAGTAGAGGTATTGAAAATAATGTGGAATAATGTTTTCATACCTTTTAAAGACTTATACATTACTTAAACTCATATGTAACATATAGGGGAGAGGCTGTATTGGGCCCACTAAAACATTTTCCCCTTTTTTCTTTGAATCCATAAAGAATCTCAGTGTGCTGGTTGGTGGTTATTCTTTAAAGTTTTTCTTTTTAATGAGAAAGTTTTGGCAAACCTGGTTCCTTGTATTTGTACAAATTCCCTGTCCTGTCCTTGTACTGATACAGGTAGTCCTCTACTTACAACTATTCGTTTAACGAGCGAAATTACAATGGCACTGAAAAAGTGACTTACAACTAGTTCTTGCACTTACAACCATTGCAGCATCCCTGCAGTCATGTGATCAAAATTTGGGCACTTGGCAACTGGCATGTATTTATGATGGTTACAGTATCCTGGGTCATGTGATCCTCATCTGCAACCTTCCCAGGGGGGCTTCTGACAAGCAAAATCAGTGGGGAAGCCAGATTCGTTTAATGACCATGTGATTCACTTAGCAGCTGTAGTGATTTAACAACTGTGTCAGAAAAGGCTGTAAAATCGGGCATGACTCAATTAACAACCACATCACTTAGTGACAGAAGTTCTGGTCCCAATTGTGGTCGTAAGTCAGGGACTACCTGTGGTAAGATTTGATCCTTATGTAAAGTGCCAATTCCTCACTGGGACAAATCAGAAACTATAGGACAGAAAATAGTGCTGTTTTCACAATAAACTATGACCAGCTCCTGTTGCCACAGGAACATCTTTATATTAATAAATAAATGTCTCATGAAACTTGTTTTTATTACACTCCTAGGAGATACTGAAAGATTATGAACTAATGTGTATGCTTAATTAAAATATACACACACACTTGATTGAAATAATACTACAGCAAGTTGACTCATTTCTACCTTTTTACTTCTGTGTTAATTATTTGATTGAGATGGTGATCTTCTAATTATGTCCAAGGAAGCCTTCAATACTTTGGAAGCTCCAGAGTTTTCACACAGAAAATTAGTAATAGCACATAAGTGTCTCTGAAAATCAGATTGACTTGTAATCATTTTTTAATCTACCTGTAGTATGAAGTTGTAAGGTTTGTAGACCTGAATCTCAGAAAATCCAAAACCAGGAATTCAGGCAGAGGCTCTTAAAAAGAAAACAGCTCTTTAATTGGCCGAGTGAACAGCTGGGTGGGCAGCAACCCAAAACACAGGCAGCGAAAGTTCTGGGCAGCTCCACACCAAGAAGATTTCAAACCCAGTTTTTATATCATTGCAAAGACAATAGATTGCAACTAATAAGGCAGTTTAAGGCAGTTTGAACCAGTGTCCCCCCTTTACCCTCAAGACCTTTTCCTGCGCTCTCCCCCCTCAAGGTCTTCTGTGTACATCTCCTTCAGGCAGTTTCTTCCTAGCGCAAGCAAAAAAATACAGAGATGAGATAGCGAGAGGCAGGCTAAGAAAATCCCACCCCCTTCCTCCCCTTCATTCCTCCCTTTAGTTTTGTGACAGAATGCTTTCTGTTACCCTGTTACCAGAGGGCTGTACTCCTTTGGGATGGTTCGGAGGACCATAACCCTAGCTGGTTTGTCTGATGGTATGGCGGGGGAGGCAATTACAGTCATACCTGAGATAGTAGAGATGACTAATCTTTGAATCAGAGGAATAAGGGAGGAACAAGAGGCCTCCTAGGGCTAGGAGGAGAAGAAATGCAATTCTTTTCCAATTTCCAAAGATACCTGAAAACCAACCAGTGTCCATGACTCCAGTCCAAGTTTGTACAGGGACATGGGCAATCTTTCTCATGCGGTTGGTAATCTCCTCAGTTGCCTTCCCCTGGTCATCAATTTGGAGGCAGCAGTTAGAAAGGTTGAATTTACCACAAACACCTCCTTCCTGGGCTAACAGATAGTCAAGGGCAAGGTGACTCTGATAGATGGCTGTCCGTAACTGAGTATTCTGTTTAGCAAGTAAATTAAGTGCAATGGCTGTTTCATTGGTAATTATTTCTAGGACAGCCTGCAGTCTAATAATTCTATTAAGCATATAAATGGGTGTTCTCTATCCCCATGGCCCATCCTCTGCCCAAGTGGCAGGTCCATAGTAGGAAATGATACGCTCGGATGATTCATCATCCTTCCAGTCACCAATTTTAATATTTTTTTTTGTTCTATGCCCTATTTCATCATAAACCGGAACCCTTAGTTGTTCTCCCTATTGGACTGGTATCAGAAAAAAGCTCGGTTTAATAGTTCCTGTCAGGGAAAAAAAGCCACATTAAACACAGGAGGCAGACACACCATAAAACAAGTCACCTCAAAGTTCTAAGTTCTTCTTAAGAGCTTTATTAAAAGTTAGTTCAGCAAGGAAGTAAAGTGCAATCAATAACAAGGTGCTTACTGAGATACACATTGCAATGCGGACCGACAGGAGCAGGCCGTCACTTGGACAGCCTAACCCGTGTGGGTGCAGACCCCCAAATTGCAATCCTTTTTATCCTTTAAAACTGCAAACCACAATCATGACTCTTAGGATTGTCATAATGTCCTCAGAGCTAATTTCACCACACTTTCCCGTTCCCTTTGTCCCTGTCACGTGTATTCCCATCAACAAGTCTGCTTATTTAACAGTTTGCTCTGGTTTTGCAAGGATTATTTTCTGTCAGTGCCCCACAGGTCATCTCCAAGCTAGCCCTTGCTTTTATTATTAAATGTGGTTAAGCAACATATATCTATAACAAAATTTTAGGCTACTCGCATTTTTCCTCTCACATTCCTAATACACAAGCACCATTCCAAGTGGCTGGGAGCTTTGCATAAGCGTACTTCCCACAAATCCAGAAGAAACCATCAGGAGCATCCCAAGACACAGTAGTGTCATTTATTTTGTCCCATAGGTCCTGTCTATACCCAGCCCATAGTCCTCAGTCTTTGCTATGGGGTCCTTAAAGATGAAACATATTGGGTTACACTTCCCTTCGGAGCAATCAGTTTGACTCACCCCATTAGTCAGGTTGAACCAGTTTTCTTTACTGGTGGTGTCTTGGAACGGCCCTGGTTAACTATGGGTTAGGGAGGGAGAAGTGTACCAGTAGGTTTGAGACGTTTTAAAAGCACTCCCTCTCTCTCTGTTGTTCCAATGTATGTATGTATGTATGTATGTATGTATGTATGTATCTACCTACCTACCTACCTACCTACCTACCTACCTACCTACCTACCTACCTATCTATTTCTGTCATATAACTCCTCTGCCAATTCAGTCCCCAACAGGTTATCCATGGGCTGTAACTAGTGGCATTGCATACATCGAAACAGATTTGACCCTCTTTTTGCTCTGAGGTTGTTAGGTTGTAGCCCATTAAGGCTCCATCTGGCCTATTATCCTTATAAGCCCAAATCCTAATAGTTTTTATATATCTTACTCCAGTAGGATTAAAACAAACAGTCTTACACCCCTATCTTGCAGGTTGAATATCTGGTAACATTATGCATACATTCAGCTCTTTCCCCTGTGCATTCATAGGAGGTATGATAAATTAGAGTCTTTGTTACCTGCAATCCCTGTCGGGTGGTGGTGATGCATTTTTCACACCCCTGTTGTGTATACACTTCCATCATGAGGACCAAAAGCATAAAAACGTGCAATTTTTCCAAAATACAAATCAGACCCATCTTCCCTTTCCCAAAGAATGTCCTTGGGAACCCACAACAACAGTCAGGAAATTCCAATTAAAACAAATACACCAAATCCCACTGCTTCCAGAAGGGTCCAGTCCATTTAAAAAAATTTAGGATCCTTCCTAGGCAGATGGGAAAAGTCCAAAAAAAATCAGCTGGCGAGGCAGCTTTCTGGAGTTTCAGCTTCAGCTGTTCAGCTGCTGCACTTGCCACTGAGTCAGAGGAGGGTCAACCTTCTTGATCCTGGAACCGTGGACCCACACCTTGATCCCCTCAACTTTTACTGCCGTTGGGGTGCTGAGCAAGACTTGTTGGGGTTCAGACTACTAAGGATCAACACAGGAAGGTGAAAGTTCTTTAACTCGGACCCAGTCTCCTGGAGTGGCAAGCAGAGGGGCGTCTGAGACAGGTGGTAAAGCAGCCTGAGCCTCTTTGGAAATAGATGACAAAACCTGCGCCAGATTATGCAAATACTGAGTTACATTCTTCTCTCCCTCATCAACATTCTTTAACCTTAAAGGGGCGCCCATACATCATTTCAAATGGGGACAAGGCAAGTTTCCCTGCAGATAAGGCTCAAATACAAGTAAGAGCTAAGGGGAGCGTTTTTCCTCACAAAAGAATTGAGATGAGGAGGAAACTCTTCTTCATCTTCTTCTATTAATTTCAATTTTGGGCTTTTAATCGATGGACAGACCTTGTGGGAAGGTGGTATTAGTCCACACAATTCTTTTTTTTTTTTTAATAGTATTTTATTGAGATTTTAAAATTACAAAGTTAAAAGTTAGAAATGAAAAAGAAAATTGAAAATACAAATTATAATTCAAATCCCCATGTAAGCTTCGCCCCACCTGCATTTTGCAAATAGTCCATCAATGGTTTCCATTCCTTAAGGTAATAATTATTTGATTTTTCTTTTAATAAACAAGTCAGTTTATCATTTTCTGCCATTTCCATCAGTTTTAACAACCATTCTTGTATTGTTGGTAGTGTCTGGGTTTTCCAAAATTGTGCATACAAAAGTCTTGCTGTGGTAATCATGTATTGAGTAATTCTGATAAGATGCTTTCCGATTTGAAAGTCCATTATCCCCAACAGGAATAATTCTGGTTTAAATGGAATCTGTATTTGTACTATGCTCTGCATCAAGGATTGTATTTGAGTCCAAAGTTTCTTTGCAATTTTACATGTCCACCACATATGGTAGAACGACCCTTCTTGTTGGTTACATTTCCAACAAATGTTGGAAATTGTCCCATATATCTTTGATAATCTTTGGGGTGTCATATACCATCGATACAACATTTTATAAAAGTTTTCTTTCCAATTATAACATAAAGTAAATTTTAATCCTTTAGACCACATATTTTCCCATTGCTGCATATGTATATTATATCCAATATTTTTTGCCCATTTAATCATGCATTCTTTAACTTGTTCTTCAACCATTTCTTCTCTCAACAATAATTTATACATTTTTGCTATTAAGTGCTCATCTGTTTCACATACTTGAATTTCAAATTCCAATTTATTCTGTTCGAATCCAAATTTTTTTTTATCAATTTTGAATTTTTCTTTATATTGTATATAAGAAAGCCATTGAAAAGTATGTCCTTCTAAAACCAATTGCTCTTTTGATTTGATTTTATATTCTCCTTGTTCTTTTTCTAATAAGTCTTTATATCTCATCCATTTATTTTTATCTCTTGTTTCAGTTCTATAACAAGCTTCTTGTATAGAAGTCCACATCGGCATCTTAGGGCATAAAAGTGGTCTGCATTTAGTCCAAACTTTTAATAAAGATCTTCTAATATAGTGGTTTTTAAAGTCCACATTAAGTTTAACTTTATCATACCACAAATATCTGTGCCATCCAAATCTTAAATTATAACCTTCCAAATTTAATAATTTTTCATTTCTCAAGGTGTCCACCCACCTTGAATATCTGTACGCACAGCCAAATTGGAAAAGAATGCTAGATAAAGTTCTGTTAACAAACATGCGGCCACTGTGCTGGCATCTGGTTTTCTAGTAGCAAATGCTTCTACATCATTACTGAAGGTGCATATTACAATCAATAGGTGCTTCTTCTGCTTACATAGGGGCATATCAGCAAAGTCAATTTGTATCATCTGGAAAGAGCCCCCTAGGCAGTCGGGAAGGACTTGGCCTCAGTCCTCTCCCCTTAGAATGGACCAGACAAACTGCACAGTTGCCAACTATTTCCTGTGCTTCTACATTAATCCCTTCACTTGCCCAATGTTGCTTAAACCTCTGAGCTAATGCTTCTGCTCCTTCATCATCTTTACTGCTTGGTTCTTTTTCCATTTCTCTTTTTCTTGGGTAGTGGCACATTCCTGCACCCAAACTGTATCTATAGGTATGGTGCAGGGTAACAATTGTAAAAACTTCTGTTCTGGGTGTAGTTTGAGAGCGGCTTGCTTTGCTGCACTATCAGCCAACTCATTGCCTTTAACTCCTGAATGTGCTTTGACCTTGACTGTTGCCAAAGCTTTTCGATTCTGGATGAAATCAAAAATAGCACAAATTAACGGGCCATGGGCTATATTCCCCAGGCCTATCTTGAATCAGTATAGATGTTAGCTGAGTCTGTCCCTACATAAGACAGGGCTTGATGTAAGGCTTCTTGGGCTGAAACGGGGGGGGGGGGTGTCAATGCTGTCAGCTTCTATAACAGAATGTTCTGTGGTGACTGCAAGGCCTGCCTTGTGCTCTCTCCCCCTCTGTGATGAAACTAGTACCGTCACTGTAAATTTCAAATTTCAAGTCTGCATTAAGAGTAGGTTAATGGTGCCCTCAGGAGGCAGCCATGGGAGCTGTTGGTAGCCCAGAAAATAAGTGGGCCATACAGTAGTGCAGAGGACCCTCAACTTTTCCTTTTTAAAAGTAATTTTTTCCTTTTTTTTTTTTACTGCCACCTGAGATTTCAACGTGCTCCAATGGGCTAAAACACAGTCCAGTGTGGTGCATGGCCCTGACTTCCCATTCTGCTTTTCATTTGCCAGAGGCAAACGACTTTTTCCCTATTTCCCATGGTTCCCAGGAGATTTCTCGGACCTTTCCTTCGGTTTGGGGTATGGCCAAGCATCCTCTCCTTTCTCGGGAACCTTCCTCTGAGTGCTTCCTTATTTCAACCAAACACTCAATGCCTTGCACTCTGGTAATCTCCGGCCATTCCCCTTGCGGGGTGACGGAACCACGGGTCAGACCTCCTCACTCACTTCGCAAATTCCTAGTGAAAATTTTCTGCGTCTCACACACACACACTTGCACACAGCACTCCCCAAAACACCTTTCCCAGGATTCCAATTTTCCACTTACGTTTTTCCTTGACTTGATTAGTCCCCAGTAGCAGAAAAGAGCCTCCTAAATAGATGTTCGGGTTCAGGCTAACAAGAGGGTCTGCCAACCACAGATCAGTGCCAGGTCACTGGAACAAAGGAAGCCAGGAGCGCTCTTGACATCGTCACTGATCCATGCCAGTTTCTCCTGGAAGCCGTGCCAAAGGCCATCGAGCTGCAAGGGAGCTCACTCGTGGGGAGCCCAATGGTGAGCCACCCCGAAGGAACAATGTCTTCGAGCCCCATGTTGGGCACCAGAAAATGTAAGGTCTGTAGACCTGAATCTCAGAAAATCCAAAACCAGGCAGAGGCTCTTAAAAAGAAAACAGCTCTTTAATCGGCCGAGTGAATAGCTGGGTGGGCAGCAACCCAAAAGGCAGCGAAAGTTCTGGGCAGCTCCACACCAACAAGATTCCAAACCCAGTTTTTATAGCATTGCAAAGACAATAGATTGCAACTAATAAGGCAGTTTAAGGCAGTTTGAACCGGTGTCCCCCCTTTACCCTCAAGACCTTTTCCCTGCGCTTTCCCCCCTCATGGTCTTCTGTGTACAGTATGTAGATGTGTTGTGCAATTAAGGAATTTTCATCATGTCTTCTGACTGCCAGTGGTGCTCATGGATGCATTCTGCTAGTCTTCTGCCTGTTTGTCCTATGTAGTGTTTGTTACAGTCCTTACACTGTATGTTGTAGATGACTCCTGTTTTTTCTTCTTGGGCAACTGAGTCTTTAGGAGTCATCTACAACACATGGACAGACTCAACCACAGTTTTAACTGGGAAACTGCCAGCATTTTAAACCAAGCCAAATCCAAATATGCAAGAGAATTCTTGGAAGCCTGGTATTCAGACAAGGCAGCAGTTAACAGACACATAGAGATAAACAGCATCTACATACTATTCAAAAGAGACAAAAGACCAGAAGATCGTCTCACCAGCATTCAATCACTAGCAATCATCTGCAGCAATCATCACCCAGATAAGCAAAGGTCACCACCAGGCACACAATCAAGCAGTCAACAGATGCTAATCAATGAACTACCAGAAGAGCAAAACAGAACCCCCACCCCCACCAGCCCTGGCAAAGCAGGCCACAGCAGATAGAGAGTAAACCTGATCCCATTTTAGCACTGAAGATGTTACCTAGCCAGGTAATGAAATGTTTGTAAGAAAAGAACCAAGCTCAGAGAACCCCAAGGACTCCACAGTTCAACCCTGAGCTACACATATTCACCTCCATTGATATATAGTAGTGTTTGTAGTATATGAGGAGATATGGACTTTGAACTTCTGAGTTATTGATACTTTCCATGTTCTTAAATTATCTCTTTATATCTCCTACTATCATTGACTAAAATGAAACTCTATTATCCAATAAAACTTTAAGCAGGTATTTGAATTGCAGTTACTTAAACAGGATTAAATAGGGGCAGACCCCATTTACTTCAGCTTTTCACTTGAACAATATTGCAGCAGACTTGAGTGCTATTTTGCATTTCATTTTGAAACCTTTTGTGTTTCCATGTTCCCATACAAACAGCCCTCTATGTTCACAATTTTTACTCTCTTCTGCACCAAGGTAGTTCTCTTGCCATTAGTAGAATGCTTAGTATAAATGAACTGCTTAAAGCTAACTCCAAGTGAGACAAAGATGTTTGTTAATTCTGCTTTTTAGCTTTGCACGTTTCCTTGAATAATTTTAGAAAGGATTCTGATTTTTATCTAAAAACTAAACATGTTTAGTAGGACTGTAATAGTCTGTCTGAATCAAACATACTGATCGATCTATGCCATATCCTCAGGATTAGTTTACTACAGTATAATATTGTGTCTCCTTCATGAGTTGAAAGCTCCAATTAATGCAGAATGTAATGATCCATTTCTTGACTAAATGAGATCGTAATACATAGATCAATGGTAGACTCACAACTGTCTGTTATGAGAAGGTCCAAGATGTTAGCTTTATAGTTAACATACAACTATAAATAGTTATATTTAAAGATATAGATAGCTAGGAATTCATATAATTTAGAAACCATATTCTGTGTTTTTATTTTGGCTGGCTTTTACGATCACTGAAAAATGCTCCCTGATTGCACAGTCATACAAAGTATTTACGCTAAGTTCAAAATAAGGTTGGCCACAACTATGGAACTACTTTTCAAGTGTCAGTTCTCTTTTGTAAGCCACTCTGAAGATTTTGATAAGCATGTGGCATATCAAGTGGAAGCATCTACTATATGGGATCCACTGCATTTTTTCCAAAATCTCTTCAAGACTGCTTTAGTTGGGATAGCTTTTTTGTAGCTGGGATCATAACATTACACCTAAGTAAAAATGACAGAGACAGAACTGATCATAAGTAAAGAGCCTCCAATTCTACTGCAAACAGGTACATTTGGGTAAGCTATATTGTGATTTATTATTCACAGGAAATTACTGCTCCTTCAGGTTCACTGACCTACTTGGTCATAGGAATAATTTCTTTAGAAGCATTTCCTTGCAATACCCCACTCTTGGTATTTCTTAGATTTTTGCTTTTATTACAAGTTATTTAATCAGGACTTTCTCTCTACTTAAAGCTTGCTTTTGGAAGTTGCAGTTGGGAAAATAAAAGTGATTTTGCACATTGGAATACTACTAGTGAATATTCTGTCTCTTTATAATAATGGATCAATCAGAATCACCTTTGCTGAGAAGAGGATTTTCCACCCACCTCAATTTTTATCCTGTAATTGAATTAATTTCATTTTATTAATGCTAATTGCATTTGAAAATTTATTGTTTGGGATATTTAGCTCAGCTGTTACATTCTCTGAACCAAGAGAGCAACTCCCCCTGCTGGAAACCTGAAGCATAATCATGATCCTTATTAACTGATTGAAATTAAATTTGACATTGCCCAGTTTGGAACAAAACCATTTGGAAACAGCTCTGTTCTACAGTCTCTGCAAGACCTCAAGCTAGCAAGAGGCACCTAAATAATCTATCAGATGTATGTGGTTTCTGACTGAACACTTACTTTCTGCTCACAGCTGCCTTAAAAGTTTTCAAATTTCTCAAAACAATGAGAGCCTTAAATGACTTCAAATTACTTTAAGTCATATTTCAAGGTCATAATCGCTGTCTTCAAATTTTATTTATTTACTTTAAAAGATTATATAGGAGCCCATATTGTAAATAGCAACCCTGCGTGGTATACAAAACAGTAAAACCAACAAAACCCCCCAAACCAAGAATAAAAATTCGTTTTCAATTAAAAGCACCAATTATAGAATAGTGAAAGTTCAAATAATTAAATATGCCATAGTCCGTCTGCAGCTTTAAAAAATGTACTAACATTCTATTAAATTTGGGAATAGCTCTTCAAGTAAAATTGAAAAGCTTTATTGGACTGGCAAGCCTGGAAATATTGTTGGAGTGGTAAGACTAAATTATTTCATAAATGTATTTTCCCTGTACATTAAACTGAATATACAAGTACACTCAAGACTTCTGAAAAAGTATCTGAATCTACAGTAGCATTCTGGATTGCCCAATACATGAGTGCTCCTGATAAGCCTTTCCTACCACTAATGTTGCTCTAATTACATGGGATGTTGTAGACACGAGTGTGGATTGCAGATGTTTGCAACAACAAAATTGCATTGGCTTTTCCATTAGCCAGGATAGCTATGCTTGTGAAGACTTTACTGCTGTAGATACTTGCACTCAGTATATGACACTTTGTAGCAGCCAATGTCATTATACTACAGGTAGTTCCCAGTTTAAGAATATGGTCTGTTCCCAAGGTCTGTCCTTAAGTCGAATTTATATGTAAGCTGGAACAGTATTATTGTACAATATTGTATATAACAGTATTATTGTATAAGTAGCATTGTGTAATGAACTCAAACCATTGTGTGTTTAACTCAAATAATTGTTATTTAACTCGGATTTTGCTACAATAGACTCCATTCTTAACTATGGCTGTAACCCAGGCGTACTTCATCTGGGGACTACATGTATATTGTCAAGGGGAATTATTCAGAGTCTGCATAAGTTGAGAGGAATTAACGGAAGCACCATGATTGAATTCCTGAATAGGGCTGCTGGGATTTATTTTGTAGTTTATTTCAATTGGATAATCTCTTGGATTCAACTTTGGGTTATCAAGGTGTGGATACCTGCACATGGCTTTTAATTAAGTAGAAATAATTTAGTATAGCAGTTCATAATACTTCACTATTTCAATATTATCCCTCCAGCTTAAAATACACACATGCATCTTTATCAGAACAACAAATCCAGAGGCAATTAACAAAATTAATGGAACTTTATTTGTAACTTTTTAGTTGTAAGTTGTATGCTTAAAAGAAAGCAGTCAGTTCACTTTACCAAAATACTTCAACTTTCCTGCGGGATCTGGAATTATCTATAAAAGAAAAAATAAGTATTACTATCAAAAGGTCTTTATGTATATGCACCCATGCAAGGCTTGTGGTTATGAAAAGCTGTATTATTAATTTATAGCTTAAAATGATTGTCTTACAGTAAATATTTAGGGAATGTATTTGCAGCTGTTTTCCTCATCACCACGTTTTAGAGAATCTTCATATTTGATTTAAATAATTGATTTAAAAACAAAAGTTATGGCTATAGATATCAACATAGTAATACTCTATATTCTGTTGATCTTACATAAATTCTTCTTTACTTTAAAAAAATACAAGCCCCCTAGTTAGAAATTGTTTAATAGCTTTTTCAGTTCTTTGTCTTTATTTAGTCCCATCTAGCCTAACTACAAGTATCTGCAAGTATACTTACAATGTGTTTAAAACTCTCTGCAGTATTGTAGCCATGCCAATTAAGGAGTTGTTTCATAAAAATAAGAAATTACAGTGTGATTTTTTAGGTTGGAAGTAGCCAGGCTATACTGGCAGAAAAAATGGCTGAAACATACGGGCTCAGATGTTTTCACAATCTACATCTAACTTGAACCATCATTTTCTATTGGTGCTGTAGAATTCTAGAGAAAAGTTTGAATACTAATTTATCAACCTATAATGCCAGCTCTTAAGAAAATATTTATCTAAGATGCACACTTGCTTTTGAAATAGATTTTCCCAAAGTATGCAAAAACAGAATGGTTTGCTCAGTGTGAATTTCTGTCTTGATTGACTGAACTGTAAACTGCAATAATTTATTGATATTATAACATTTGCATGTGGTGAAGGAATTAATGATACATGCTTCAGGAATACTTGAAAGAAAATTTAGCATTTGAATAGATGTAAATAATTAGCAGCTCAGGTCTGACATAGGCCTAAATGCCACTATTCCAAACAAGGTGGCAGGGTAATGAGTTGTACTTAAAAGTATATGAAATGTCACAGTGATATTGCAAGAAACTTTCATTTTCATGCAGGGCAGAAAACTAGTTAGTTAAGTGGCACTAAAATTGCTAGCACACTACTTTTGGCATGTGGGTGACATTTCTCCATGTGACATTTTCTCTCAGACTGAGTGTGTAATAGGTATTTTTCAAATGATAGTGCTTAAAGAACACCAACTTACTGTTTCACTGCCTGGTTTCCAGCCAGCAGGACAAACTGGGAAAGTAATGAAGAGAGATGTTAATATGTTGGTTAAAAATTAACAAACCTGCCTTTCTGTTCTTGTTCTGTAGACTACTGCAGCCAAATACCTACTGTGAAGATAAAAAAAAAGTTTTCTGGAAGTAAAAATTTGACTGGGATGTCCTAATCCTAAATACCTAGACACAGCCTGAGAATTTTTCAGCTACCTTTTGTACCTGGAACATATTTGCTAAGATATAGGCATTAGTTCAGCACCAAATAATTTATTTCTTGATAAAATTGTTTAAGAGTGACGTAAGTAACATAAGACATATGAAACAGTCTAATTTTTGCTCGGTGTGTGTGTGTATAAAAATATAAATATAAATAAATAAATAATCCTGTTTTCTAACCAGGTAAATGTTTAACCAAATTCAAGGTTGGCTTCTGCACATCTCATTATGTAATTCTTAAACCAATATAATTGTTTCTAGTACATTTTTAACTTTAACACACAAAGAAACATGTTGTTTGAATATTAGTAACATTTTTTGCAAGCAGAAAGTGCACTTCTGACAATGAAAGAAGTATATTCACAGCACTTTGCAACCTATTAATCTTAATCAATTGATTGATTGATTGATTAATCAATCAGTAAAAGCAAAGTACCCCAGATTCTCAGGTAACATAGATCAGAAAGATCAAATTAAAGTTACTTAGCCATTTTGCTGATCAAATGATATGAATAATCATGAGGAAGAAGTGAGAAGGTGAGCACATTACAGATTTGATATCAGTTGAACACCATCCATGGCAATGTCCATCTGGTTAGGACAGCAGAGTTTAATGGCTTAGTTCTGGCTATTACAGACCTATAAATCTGAGCTTGACTTTTTATCTGAACAAATGATGTGAAGAAAGGGAGCTTCCACTGCTTCTCTTATTTGTATAGTGACTAATATATAGGAGAAATATACTACAATTTCAGGATTATTCTAGCTTGGGAATTTTGAGTGAATAATGAACCATATTCCAAGGGTTATAACTCTGTATTTAATTATTATCACTACCAAAACAACTAAGAGTAGCAATACCTTCTCCATGTTTGTCGGTATATTGGAATGCTTGTACTAGACGAAGGGTTTCATCCACAGATCTGCCAACAGGAAGATCATTCATTGTTATTTGTCGAAGAATTTTCTTGTCATCAATAATGAACAGACCTCTGTGAAAAGATGAGAAAAAATGAACAAGAAAAATATGAATGCCTTCATTTTTTGCAAATATTGAAAGATGTATCTGCTGCACCCTTACTGATACTATATACCTAAAACAAAATAATGAAAGATCCTCTAAATGCTTAATACTATGTTTAATTTCACCATTATTTGAATTCATAGATCAAAACATAGATAAAACAATTTTAGTAATTATTAACCTCATATTTAAGGGTTGCACCATTGTATTAGACAACTTGCCTAATTTTTTGTTTCAAACAACATATTTCTATTGGATATAATAACAAATGTTTGATTTAAAAAGTTAAGAATCATTCCATATTTCTCTTGTCACTGCTGCAACATGAAAAAAAAAACCCAGAATAGTTAATGTTGTACCGAAGAGCATGTCCTTGGTCTTCTAGATAAACTCCATAATCCTTTGAAATCTGGTGTGTCAAATCAGAAAGAAGAGGTATCTTCACTGGTCCAAGTCCTCCTTGTTTTCGAGGTGTATTTATCCTATTACAATAAAAAGTCACCAAATACTTTACACTAATCTTGCACAGTTAATTGGTATCAACAAACATGTTCCCAAAGCATATTTAATTACAAAAATGAGGATTCAGCTCCACTGCATAAAGTTAAAGGAAAAAATTCTTAATGGAAGAGTAAGGCAGCCTTGTGTTCTCAACATTGTTGAGATGGCTCGTAAAGAATGTTATTGTAGTGACTCATACATGCAATTCATTCAGACAAATTTGAAATTTATGGCATAAAGATTATAAATTAAAGCACTTCATTTTTTTCTAAAATTTTCAGGGATCACATTTATTTGAATTTCACAGGGCCATAAAACTGAATGGTTCACTAGCACTAATTTGTGTAAGTAAAAAGAAAGGGAAAAGAAGAACATACCATGCTAGATGAGTGAACTGTGAGTCTACTGAGCAAGCCACCACTTCAGCATCAATTGCTCTGAATTCTTCAATTCTGTCACTAAATGCTATTATTTCCGTTGGACACACAAATGTGCTAAAGAGAGATTAAAATTAGATATTTTAAAATCTAAAAGAATAGTTTAAATACTATATTATTTTAAACACTATATTATTAACACAAGGATGAATAGCTTTCCTCCACAATATTTAAGAAAGTTTTCTTCAACTGTAACCTCCTTATATTGGGTACCTAATATCCTATTCTGAACGTTTCAGAAGTGCTATATATGTGCAATATCCTTACAGTGCCAGAATAACTATGTATTTTATGACATTAACATAGTTATTAATAAACACTAATTCAGTAGCACAAATAAATTTCAACTTTTTCAGTTTAATTTAGTAAACATATATTCTCTCTGCACTTTTGCAGTTGCAAGAATAACTAAAATATGTGTGCATATTTAAAATTTGTATCACAAATGTATACCTTACATTTATTATCAACTGTGCTTAAGATAGCCAACTATAATAAAATAAAGTCTTCAAAGCTGGAAATTTTTTGTATACCCCTTCTCCCATTTTAAAGTTTTCAGCATGGGGAAAAAAATCTCCATTCCTTTCAGCTATGATTTTTTTGTCTACACATGGAAATATCTATTAAAACCTTTTTGCTCTACAAACATGATAATGTGAAAACACCTATGTACTAACAGATTTGCTTACAAATCAAGAGGATAAAAGAAGAAAACAACATATTTTCCTTCATAATCTGTTAACTTCAGCTCTTTAAACTCTCCATTGATGACAGCTGTTCCTTCCCAGTCAGGTGCTGTTTTAGAAACTAAAACAAACAACAAAACAAGAAAAAGACTTAAACATTTAAAAAAATCAACATTTTGACACTAAGTAGTGGTTGTCACACAAAGTGAATGAATGGATAATATTTTCATTTTAGTAGATGAAGAAAAATATAATTTTGTTTCAAAAACTGAATATTTAGAAGTAGTCAAATTATTAAACATTTATTTTAACGTTTGCTTTTATTATTTACCACAGCAACATACAAAGTTTTAGTAATTGTTAAACTAGTAAAAATAAATCAGTGAATTATCATATTTTTTAAAGAGATATGTGTAGAAATGCCAACCCAAATATTGAAGTATTGAATTAGTACTTTTATTGCTAGGAAACTGTGGCTAAACTTTGCTCTATGAGGCATTCTTTAAAATGTATAAAATAAAGTTAAACAAATTATTTTTAAATCAATTATATTTAAATTTTTAAAAATAACACAGTAAAGGTTAGGCTATGCAAAAGTAGCTGCCTATTAAAAATATTACAGACATTTATTATAAAGCACTGAGAGTCAATAGCTGGCAACATGTAAAGTCTAAAATAAAATAACAAAATATTAGCTCTGTAGTATGGCAATGAGAAGAAATGGATTATGTTGACAGCACATTGTATACTACAAAAAAAGCTAAATACTTATGTTAACAGTAATGAAATATGCTAACGCAAATTTCTGCAAAATATGTTTCACATCAGTGTACTGTATATTTAGTTATTTGTACGTATATATAAATTAGATTTATATTTTATATATAATCTGTATGCACACAAAAGTATGCAAAATTCCATAGATCAGAGTATATAATGCCACTGAAACTAAATTCAGATTGAGGTCGTACAAATATGGATTGAAACAACAGGTTAGAAAAGAAAAATTAAATTCTTAACTGAGCAATTCTATAGATATCTACTCAGAATTCTTTTATACTGACCTGTATACTCTCAGATCAGTATACAAGACTACAACTTAAAAAGACAACTGAACATGTTATTGGAACATGCCTGTAACAGAATATGCAGCATGTATGTTAAAATGTCTGATATTTTAAAAATTAGTTTTGAAGAACTCTGTAATGGATTAATTATAAAAATTAATCTGTAAAAATAGCAGTCTAAACCATTTGCCTATAATCTAATGATAGATGCACCCAAGAAATGAGGATATAGGGTAGCAGAATTGTGCATATAATTTTTGTATCAAACATAAAAAAAAAGTAAAATGGGCATATTTGGGAATGGAAGAATAGCGGTTTTTGTGTGTCCTGCTATTTGTAAGTTACTTAATTTTTATAAACTGCCAGTATAACTCATTCTTGGAATTTCCCAAGAGACAGAAGGAATTTCTAGAAACATATAAAGCATAGTAATATTTTTCTACCATTTCAGAACTGTGCCCCAAACAAGAGTCTTTAAAAGAGTGACTGTGATTCTCCTGCTTCTTTGTATGGTACATTACACCAATAGGTTTGTGTGACGTGTCCTCTGCCTGAAGTTATGTTTAGCAGATATTTGGAACAACATATTTGTGATTTCTGTTCAATTTAAGCCATTTCTACTATGCTCATAGTGGTTGGGGGGAAAGTTTCACATTTAAATCCTAACTGGAGTTTTTGAAGGAAGCCTTTTTATTAGCTCCACACTGTCGTTTATAAGATGTGATATATGACAAGTGAGTAAGAAAAGAGATTTGCTGTGGCAACTTTTCCTGAAGGAACGCTAGCATCACAATATATATCTTTTAAAAGATCCACCAAGGGCCTCCCTTTGTGCTACCATGCAATACATCAGCCTTCACCACCTGGGGCCCTCCAGATGTGTCGGACTTCCATTCCCAGGGCCTCCCACCCGAAGCGCAATCCACTTTTGGGCCCAGGCTGAGGAAGACGAAATGCTCCTACAGGCGAATAGCCTGGGCGCTGTGTGAGAAGGATGGCCCTGCAATTAGGACGGCTTCGGACCCGACGGTAACAGCGACAAGAAGCCTAGTCAGCAACGAGGAAGGGTAAAGCTAAGGCGATGGGGATAAGACGGCTTCGGTTCTTTCCCTCACTCCAGGGCTGAAAAGACAGGCGAAGGCTGGCTCCGGCAGCTCCGCCTCTCCCCGTTCCCCTCTCCCAGCCGTAGGGCGCGGCGGCCCTTTCGGGCACCTACTCTTGGCCTTGCTGAGGTGCAGCGAGTGGTCTTTGACGGGCACCCGCGATGCCTCGCCGGGGTACACCTCGCCTCCGGCATAGTAGTGGCACTTCTCGTCGCCGTAGCCGTAGCTCTGGGCAGCCTCGGCGGTCCCCGCCTCCTCGGACATCGTGGCCGCCAACATCAGCAGAACCATCGAGTAGACGGCTAACGGTTCTGACACGGGCTTCAACCGCCCGCACCTCCCGCTCATCCTCGCCGCAGCCTGGCTTTCGCTCGGCGGCCCGCGTGCCTGCCTTCCGACTTCCATGGCCCGCGGAGGAGGCGCACGTCTCAAAGACCCCGCTGGGAGAACGCAAAAGGGGAAGGCAAGGCAGGGCAGGCCCGAGAAGGAAGAGCCAACCACCCGAGCTGCTTTCTGGGGCGGGGCCGAGGGCCGTCCCACTCTGGGAGATGGGCGACGACGGCCGCTGCCCTGGTCCCGCCCTTCACTTCCCGGCGCGGCGCGGCGCGGCGCGGCTGGCTGCTGGCTGCTGGCTGCTGGCTGCTGGCTGCTGGCTGCTTTCAGTATGCTGAGTCGCGGCTGTGCGGTCGGGATGGTTGTGCTCCTTCCCACAGTATTTGTGAGGAGACCACGGGGAAGACGGTGGTGGAGCAGCCTTCCCCCTTCTCCTAAAGCGTAAGAGAAGAAGTCATTCTTCAGGGCCTTAAAGCCTGTTCTGCTGTAGAATTGCACAGTGCAAATCCCATGTCTTTAAATAGATTTAAAAGCTCATATCTCAGCGCTATTGATTAGGTGCCATCAAGTCAGTGTTGACTCTTAGCAACCACATACGTGGATTTTCTCCATGATGATCTATTGCTAACCTGGTCCTTTAGGTCTTGCAACGGTGCACTCGTCGTCACTGTAACTGAGTCCAGCCACCTTGCTGCTGGTCTTCTCCTTCCTTCCAATATCAGCTCTATTTCTGAAGAATTATTACATTTGTGATGTTTCTGAACATTAAAACCTTCAAAACGACTTCTATGGGGGAAGACATTTGTCATGCCTGATATGATCTCATGACTACATTTATTTTAAGGGAAGGTGAAGGTTTTTTCTCCCTAATTTTCCTTTAAAATGGTGTGTGTGTGTGTGCGCACGCCTTTGATTTGCTGTGACTGATAATGGTGGCAGATGAATTTTTTTTTCAACCTTACCTTGTGGGATTAATATAATGCTACAGTATGTTGTACAATTATCTCACCTACCATAGTGCCTTCGGGGCAGGACGCTGGGGCAGAAGTCAAATGCCCCAATAAATCAAATGATCAAGTGGCCATTGGACTAACCTTTGTAGAGGGATGGTCTGATTCAGATGGCCAGCCCCAGTGGCTTAATGGATCCAGAAGGTTTCCAGATACCCACTTGGGGACTTTCCCAGTGACCTGGAGGGCAATTTTGTTGAACTTCTTGTTAGCCTATAAAATACAGAACTGAATAGAGTACTAGATAGAATTGCTCCTGAGTGACCCCTTGGAACCTGCTGATCTTGGGTTACTCCTTGATTCTCCAAGGAGCTCCAGGAAATGAAGTGGGTGAAGAGATGCTTACAGCCACCCTGGCAGAGGGTAAGCAAGTACATCTGGACATAAGTAGAAACTCAAATTCAAGCTTATTCTGTGGTGATCAGGGTGGCAAAGTGAGATGACAAAAGCAGCATCTTGTGATATTACCTGGCAGATTTTTGACCTTGTGATCCCAAGGATGTGGACAGGGTTCTTTATGATCTTAGCTCCACCACTGGTATATTTGACATGCCCCTTCTGACAGGTTAACTTTGGGGGGGGGGAGGAGGTAGATCCACTGTTTAGTCAGTGTCTTTTTGTGAGGGGGGAAATCCTGGTGGTCTTGAGAGAAGCATTAATTCACTCCTCCTTAAGAGATCCACATTGAATCCACTGTTCCTAGACATCTACCAATCTACCTATATCTAACCACTCCTTTGTGGGGAAGATTGAAGAGAAAATGGTGGGGTCAAAATACAAATAACTCTGGAAGAAGTGGAGAGATGCTGCCCTGGAGAGCAGGCTTGCAATAGGAAGTCCTCCTGTACTCATGGCTCATGCCAGAAGAGCAGGTGGAGGCCGTGGCCTGGAGGGCTTCACAGCTTTAGCTGATGTGCCATTTGTGATCTTATCTAGCACAGAAGGCATTGAAGTTGGTCACTTGTGCCCTTTTCATTTCCTGTATTCCCTTTACATGAAGATGCCCTTGAAAACCACTGGAAACTTCAGCTGGTGCAAAATGCAGTAGCCTGTGTCCTTACTGGGTAGTCTTGTTCTTGGATATCCTCTGCTGTGGGAGCTGCACTGGTTGTTGGTATGTTTTTGATGCACTACTGGGTGCCAGTTATCACCTATAAAGCCCTACATGGCTCACAGCTTGATTATCTACAAGACTTCTTATCCCAGACAATGTCTCCCCACCCTGACTCAGTGAATAGAAAATGCCTACTGAGGGGAAGGAAGGAAGGAAGGAAGGAAGGAAGGAAGGAAGGAAGGAAGGAAGGAAGGAAGGAAGGAAGGAAAGGGTATTCTCTGTGAGGGCTCCCTTTTTCTGGAATTGTTTGCCCTCAAAGCAAGGGTGACGCCCACTTTCATGACATTCTGGACATTTGTAAAAAATCATATCCAGCAGATATGATTGTTATTATCTGTATCATTATAAGGTGATTCATAAATTTTTATTACATTTTACTGTATTATTCTGCACTAACTGCATTGCTGTTGCTCCACTTGAGTCCCCTAAGATTGAAGTTGTCAGAATCCTCGCAAGATTTTATAATAGATTATTAGACGGCTAGTTTAAAAAAGAAAAAAAAATGGTTTTTTACATGCTGCGGTTCTGCCATTGTAAAAGGGGGGCGTAGGATGAGAAACCGTTAAAAAGCAGATGGCTCCTTATCACAAGCTCTGGCATGCTCAAGGTCATACCAGCAAGAGAATCAGAGGATCAAGAACTAAGGGCAATGTGGGGGGGGGGAGTAAGAAAAGCAGCTTTTGGCGCACTTTTGATCAGTCTTAGTAATGCTTTGGATCTGTACACTTATTCTCAATAAATGAACTTTCTTTTGAATCAATATTGGTTACAAGGAAAGTTGCTGGGTTTGGGATCAACAGGTGGCAGTTCGTTACAGAAGTGAGATTATATATTAAAAACGTTAAATCCAAATTTTTGAATGAATTAACTGTATGACTCTTTCTTCATTCACAAAAAGTTGTGTTGGACCTAGATATTAATAATTTTTTTACTGGATTGTTTTGGTATTAATTTGAGAAGACAGAAATGTAGTTTTAATTATACAGGTGTCACATTTTAAGCAGATTGGTGAGTATTTATGAAGTTAGATTTACAGTTACATTTCAAGCTTCTTGCATTTTTGTGTTTCTTCCAAATATATACTTTTTATCTGAAGCTCATTTTAATCCTTATTTGTCCATCCAGCTATCTGTTTTGGGGGAAATCTCTCTTTATTTTTAAATCTCTTTTCCACATATAGAAATGGAGAAATCCTTGTCAATATCACTGAGACATACGTCCCTGCTTTTCTTGTTAGTGAAATTGTCCATATTTTCTTCAAGCCTGGTCAGTTTCACCAGTGTAGTGAACATTCCCCCCCTCCCCATTTCCATGTTCTTCCTCTTCCTCCACCTTCAACAGCCAAGTTAGATTTATTGAGTAACCCATTAATAACCTAAAAGCAAACAAGATGCTGAGGAACTTGAAATGACTGGACTTTATCTGTTTCACTGAAAAATGGAGAGAAAAGGGAAGATTATGAAAGAAGTGGCAATAGACCTGGCCTGAAGGATACCCATAGGATTGTATCTGAGTCTCTTTCATAATTATGTATTTTCAAGTAAACTTTCTCTTTTTATTGTTGTATTTATGCATTATATGTGTTTGTAATCCTTTTATTAAACTGTATGCTTTCATTGTATTTGAAACGTAATGAAATTGGTTTTTTATTAATATATTTTCTCTTCACTTCTTAATCTGTCTTCTCTGAAATTATTTTCTCCCTCATTTTGTCCCATCAGTTTAAGCAGTGAACATGTTATTGCTGATGCAGCCTGTTTTGTTAGCTTTTTGGCTTGAGCCACTCTTAGCATACTGGACATATTTTGGTTTTACAGATGTTTTGTTTATCTTTGCTGCTGCTTTATGATTTCCCCCCACTTTTCCTCAGTCAATATATGATCCCCTCATCTGTGAAAAAACATCTTCCACGCCCATGAATCCAGTCAATTGGAGACTTCTGCAATTAAAGAAACTAGGCCAATGGCTTAACTTGCTTTCTGATAAGGAACTGTACATAAAACCCTAGAGATTTCAGCTGGCTGGTAATGGATGCTTTTTTCTATACTAGTCTTTGCCTTTTTTTTAATTAAGAAGAAAAAAATTAGCCTAGAAGCAGACAGGAAAATTTGGCCAAATCCAAACAATTAAAGTTTTTCCCCCCACATTCTGAGTAAAAATAATTGACAATGACAGGGCTTTTCATCAAACAAAATTTTCCTAAGAAAAATATATTCCAATATTCACTAGTGTAGTTTGCCAAAGTACAGGATGTGCATCAGAACAGAAGAGTGTTGCCCCAATACATGAGAAGCGTATGATAAGTGAATAGTGAGTTTGCTGTTGTAAGTATTGAAAAGAAATCACCAAAAGTGCCTTCATATGAAGAAAATTACAGAGAGATTTGCTTCTTCTCACAATAAAGGACATTCAGCTCATTAATAAAGTAAATAACACTAATTAACTTCTGTAAGAATTTTATAGAAATGTCCTCACTTTTCCACTCTCCAAACTAATTCTAGAATAGCCCTTTGCTGGAAGTACTGTTGAGCTGATATGATTAGAGAGTTTTCTAACATTTAAAATGTAATCTCTTTGTTTTGTAAAACAAAGATCATATTTTAAATATCTGGTGCACACAATGTATACAATACCATAGTGGAAAATATTTAAGCTGTAATGCTATTTCACTAGCCATTTCTTGGAAGCTCTCATATATATCTAGCAGTATCATGCTGAAATTGGTAGCTATATTCTTTTATACATTGAAAAAAAATGTATAATATATGGCACTATTACTCCTCTATCAGAGGAAATGTATAATGTTAAAAAAATCTGCCAGAGAATAAAATCATTTGGAAATAAAGTGTTGTTATGTTCAGTAAAATGAGCATGATTAAAATTACCAATAGGGAGAGTAAATGTTTTAGCTCTTGATAAAACAGACTCGAGGAATATGGCCATGTCAGGGACTACAAAGTGCTTTTAAAAAGGAATTCCACAAACCTATAGGGCTGGCTAGCTGAATACCTTTTGCTTTTACAATAAATGTATACTTGCACACATTTTCTGGCAATATCATTAGTTTAACCAATTTCAACATGAACTGACTGAACAAAAAGGAAAATATACTAAAATTGTCATGTGATGGATTTTAAAGTGGTTTATACTTATCATTTAGAATGATCCTATTCTGGTGACTGAATTTGAATTTGTGGATGCTAAAAGTAAATGCATTTTCATGCTTCAGATATTTGGCCATGGTTCAGATAAACCCAAAGGCATTTAGAGAGGCTGAATTTTATGATGTAGGGGTTTAATACTGATTGAGGAGAAATAAACATTGACTTTTAGATAATTTTTTCAACTATTGTTCCTTCTTTATTAGATATTTTAATAATGTTGAAACATTTTTATTACAATCATGTGGATGTGGAATTAAAATAGTGTTTTTCCTCTGTATTTATTATAAAGCTCTATTACTTAGCAGTGCTGTTCTTCATGATTCTTCTGTAATGTTTATTTACTTTAGCAAATGTTTGATGTACTTCAGCAATTTTTTTCAATGCTACTTTAAAGCTTCCTTCTCCCTTTGTTGCATTATATTACTTTTGCTTTTAGTGATGGATAGTCCATTAACTGGCACTGGACTAGTTTCTTTTGATTGTGGCCATATCTGGGAAGATTCAGAGCACATATTGGCCATCTTTTTGGGTTCAGTTTCAGTTTCCAAGGCCTGATAATGTGTATGTACTTACTGGGACCTGTGATAGTGCTGCTGGTGTAAATGTGGGGGCGAAGTAGGCATCTGGGCTTGTTGCAGGGTCTGGTACTCACACAAGATTAGAGGCACTTTCACATACTCTTCCTCTAATGTGATAGATGCCATCATCTGCCAGCAATGCCACACTAGATTCTATGTAGGACAAAAGGGACAACTTTGCACAAAAGAATTAATGGACACAAGTTTGACATCAGGACTCAAAACAAGAACAAAATTAGATCAGAGCAGACACTTCATGGCAGATCTCAGAATGACTGTTGTAGAAAAATGGGATTTTAATATACTATTGAGTGAGCAATTGCTGAACTGACATACATTAAAAGGTTTCAGGCAATCTCAGAAAGTCTCAAAAACACGGGTTTTTAACATACTACAAGCGTTAATTGATAAGGATCTGGTAGTCTGTCTCACACGTTTACATCTGCATCTGCATAACCAACATGTCTTTCTCTTCCTTCTCCCTGTCCTGCCTCACCCCAATTTAAATCCTACTTCATTCTAGCCACTCTGCATCTGATGAAGTGAGCTGTAGCTCACAAAAGCTTATGCCTTTTAATAAAATTTGTTAGAAAAGATGCCACTGGATTCCTGAGCTTTACAGTGTAGTAGGTGGGTCTGCTTTTGAGCTTACTCGGAAATTTCAGGCATTGTAAAATGTGGCAGTCAGCTGTTATCTGGAACAGAATTCCAGTATGTGAGGGAGTACTTCTCCCAGTACATACATGCCCAAATGTTAAATTCTGGGGGAAGTGGTGTTTTTCAATATCCCGTGGCTGAGAGAGGGGTGCATTATGTGAAAACTCAAAAGAGAACCTTCACTGATGTGGCAACCCAGCTTTGGAATGTCCTTCTCTTGGAAAAAAAGGTGGTATCAACATTATTTTCCTTCTCATGCCAGACTTTTTACTCTAATACACAATGCTTACTATCACAGCCTAATTTCCTTTTTTGTCTCCTAACTCCCCCTTTGTCAGGGTTATTTTATTATTGTGAATTTTAAATGGTTTTAAATTGTACAATTTAGATTATAATTTATCTTATTTGGTTATCTTGTTTTACACATTGTTATATATCATAAGCTCCTCTGAATAGTGGATGAACTATAAATGTTTTGAAGAAAAATCTGTTTTTTAAAAAATGAGACAGAAGTGGGAAACATTCAGCTATAAATGAAGTGATCTTTTTTTCTGCAGTTTCTAACCCACAACATTTTCTTAACACAGAATCATACAGTTGAAAGGGCAGTTTTGGCCATCGAATCCAGCCCTTTGGTTAGTACAGAAATGTAGGTAACAGGTGAGAACATGGGAGGCAGCATTGCAAATGAGCATGATTATTCATACATTTTCCAATTAGGTATTCAGATAGTATATTTTTAGCTATGTAACTATCTATTAGCAGACTTCAAAATATAAATTATGTATATTGAACCATAACAATTGAACAAAATCTTGTCATCAAACTGCAGAGTTATGACTGTGTTATGTATTTCACATAAAATTGTGCAGTACACAATCTTCTGTTACTTTTTCCTAGAGTTTAGCCAATTGTATTTAACAGGTAAGCCCTCACAGTTTCAAACTAATTTAATTTGCCTGAAAAAGCACAAAGTTCTGTTTGTATTTCTAGAGGCAAAATAAAATGTAGGTTTTATCAAAATCTTAGAAGCAGAAAGAACTATTCATTCCTTACCCTTATCTTGTTTTAGCAGGCAGTCATTTATACTCAGTCTTTGCCTTGCTATGAAATTATCCTGGACTTTTAGAATGGATTTTTCAAAGGCCTCAAGGAAAACAAATTCTCTCACACATCTGCTAAGGAATTCTGTTCTTCAGCAATATTTTCCTTTTCTGATAATGCCAATAAAAATGAATGATGTGGTCTTCAGTTTATTTATTTATGTTGCTTTTCTATGTAAGTCTTGTTGCAAGTACTGTACTTAATAAGATTTGCATAAAATGAAATGCAACATTTCAACATCATTCTTTAAAAATTACAAGATAAAAAATGAAAATACATACACTTTAATACATTAAGCTTAAACACTATTCTAATAACATTATGACCTATTGATAACAACTACAAAAATATTCCTAATAGCAGCAAAAATTTTCATAGTAATGACCTGTTAATCCTGGTGATTGTTATACCATCTTCAGCATGGGAACTATCTTTATACAGTGGGGCAAAAAAGTATTTAGTCAGCCACCAATTGTGCAAGCACTCCCACTTAAAAAGATGAGAGAGGCCTGTAATTTTCATCATAGGTATACCTCAACTATGAGAGACAAAATGAGAAAAAAAATCCAGAAAATCACATTGTCTGATTTTTAAAGAATTTATTTGCAAATCATGGTGGAAAATAAGTATTTGGTCACCTACAAACAAGCAAGATGTCTGGCTCTCACAGACCTGTAACTACTTCTTTAAGAGGCTCCTCTGTCCTCCACTCATTACCTGTAGTAATGGCACCTGTTTGACCTTGTTATCAGTATAAAAGACACCTGTCCACAACCTCAAACAGTCACACTCCAAACTCCACTATGGCCAAGATCAAAGAGCTGTCGAAGGACACCAGAAACAAAATTGTAGACCTGCACCAGGCTGGGAAGACTGAATCTGCAATAGGCAAGCAGCTTGGTGTGAAGAAATCAACTGTGGGAGCAATAATTAGAAAATGGAAGACATACAAGACCACTGATAATCTCCCTTGATCTGGGGCTCCATGCAAGATCTCACCCCGTGGGGTCAAAATGATCACAAGAATGGTGAGCAAAAATCCCAGAACCACACGGGGGGACCTAGTGAATGACCTGCAGAGAGCTGGGACCAAAGTAACAAAGGCTACCATCAGTAACACACTATGCCGCCAGGGTCTCAAATCCTGCAGTGCCAGATGTGTCCCCCTGCTTAAGCCAGTACATGTCTGGGCCCATCTGAAGTTTGCTAGAGAGCATTTGGATGATCCAGAAGAGGATTGGGAGAATGTCATATGGTCAGATGAAACCAAAGTAGAACGTTTTGGTCTAAACTCGTTGTGTTTGGAGGAGAGAGAATGCTGAGTTGCATCCAAAGAACACCATACCTACTGTGAAGCATGGGGGTGGAAACATCATGCTTTGGGGCTGTTTGTCTGCAAAAGGGCCAGGGCGACTGATCCATGTAAAGGAAAGAATGAATGGGGCCATGTATCGTGAGATTTTGAGTGAACGCCTCCTTCCATCAGCAAGGGCATTGAAGATGAAATGTGGCTGGGTCTTTCAGCATGACAATGATCCCAAACGCACCGCCCGGGCAACGGAGGAGTGGCTTCGTAAGAAGCATTTCAAGGTCCTGGAGTGGCCTAGCCAGTCTCCAGATCTCAACCCCATGGAAAACCTTTGGAGGGAGATGAAAGTCCGTGTTGCCCAGCGACAGCCCCAAAACATCACTGCTTTAGAGGAGATCTGCATGGAGGAATGGGCCAAAATACCAGCAACAGTGTGTGAAAACCTTGTGAAGACTTACAGAAAACGTTTGACCTCTGTCATTGCCAACAAAGCATATATAACAAAGTATTGAGATGAACTTTTGATATTGACCAAATACTTATTTTCCATCATGATTTGCAAATAAATTCTTTAAAAATCAGACAATGTGATTTTCTGGATTTTTTCCCCCATTTTGTCTCTCATAGTTGAGGTATACTATGATGAAAATTACAGGCCTCTCTCATCTTTTTAAGTGGGAGAACTTGCACAATTGGTGGCTGACTAAATACTTTTTTGCCCCACTGTAGCTGGTTTAATTCTGGGAAAAAATATTGGCAGACTAGGTGCAAATGAGATGGACAGGTGAAGAAATGTCTGCATATAACTTGACAATATTGATCCAAAGTGAGGCTGTTGTGAGAAATGCAAATTCCACTGTCAGGATCATTAAGAAAGAAACTGAAAATTGCATAAAAATAATGCCTCTTTACAAATCTATGGTGTGGCTATACTCCGAATACTGTGTACAGTTATGATTGCCAGATACCCAAAAGATAGAAGCCCCATTTAAGGGATCAAAAACCCAGAGTGATAGCTACTCTGCATGAGAACCGTTACTGCTGAGTTTTCTCAAACAACATCATCTGCCAACATTTGTTCACTGAAACTAAATGTCTGCAGTAAACAAACTGTGTTGGCTTCCATGTGAGCTAGAATCTTGATAATTCAGGGTGGAAGCCAACATACATAAAGTACTGTATTTTTCCGTCAATAAGACGCCCCCATGCACAAGACGACCCCCACTTTTCCAACCCAAAATTAAGAAATCAATATTTTAAAGATAGTGCAGAACACATTTTTATTTAGTAATTAGTTACCATTTACCTGATACACTTGGTGGGAGGAGGTCCAAACCGTCTCTCTGCAGCTCTGTTCCACGCTCTTTTGCATAACTGATTACATTCAATCACGAGTGAAACTGCCAATAGCTTGTCTCTGCGAACAGACTTCCTCCAATTGGTTTGGTCAGCATCAGCTGACATCAGTTACATAAGGGTCGTGATTGGAGGAAGTCTGTTTGCAGACTCAAGCTATTTCACTCGTGATTGGAGGCTAGCAATAGGAGGAAGCCTCTTTGCAGAGACAAAGTATGGGCAGTTTTGCAACCGCGCGGTTCTCTCCTCAGCTGACTTCCTTGAATAAGATGCCCTTCAATTTTTAGCGCAAGGATTTTAGAAAAAAGCATCGTCTTATAGTTGGAAAAATACGGTAAAATGTCTGATGCCTTTTCTGTAGCCATACAGCGAAGGCTCCAAATTTATGAATGCCCAAATAAGATAATTGTAGTACTAGATATGGTCTTTGTCAGTATGGCATCTGAGAAATTTTATGTCAGCAGGTCTGTGCTGGTTTGGCTGTTATCTGTCAGTGGAGCTATGTTTCGGAAGGAGAAGGAAATGAGGAAAAGCTGAAACTGATGGGTTGACTTAAAGCTGGAAAGGAATCCATCCAAATAATTAACATATCAGGAAAAATATTCAGGAGAGCTAGAATACTTACACAGTGAGGCTCAGTTAGATGGCTGTTACAGAGCATTTCATCAAGAGAGTCAGAAATGGGTGTTGAAACCTAGAGGGCCACATCTGCAGCATGGGTGGGGCTGGAAGTTGCTGGTACTGGTATTGGTACAATGGGCAAAGATAAATAAAAGAGACACAGGGACTGTCTTTGGAAACTCACTGGACCAGTATAGGGAAGCATGTGCTGAGAAGCAATGGGGATGATGAAAGAACTAGAAACCTGTTATAGTTGGACCAGGAGGTTGGAGAAGGAAGAAGATAAGAGAAGCAGAAGGAGGAAGAGAAGGAAATAAACAAAAATAAGTCAGAATAAAGGGAGGCTGAGGAGAGAGAAATAGCTTGAGACAGAAACAAAACTTATATCACCTTTTCCTTCAGATCAAGCACGCTCTTGTAATTGGATTCTTGTTTTCCATTTCTCCTACATACTAATTAGTAGGAATTGTATGTTTTATATTCTCCCATTCCTGCTCTGAGAATTTCTAGCTGGTAACGGTACTCTGACAGCTATTAATCGTGATATCTACTGTAAATATTACCTCCAGTATCAGACATAATATGCCTCTAATATATGTTGCAAAGATTAACAACAGCATCGTGTTATTATGTTCATGTCTTAGCTTTTCATAAGCATCCATTTACCCATGATAGTAACAAAAGGTTTGACTAGACAGAACTAGATAGTAGTTAAATTGAAACATGTGATAGAAGGTCATTCATGCAGTCAAGGCCTTAATGTGTTTGAGGCTAAGATTATCAATCTAATGATTATCTACATTACCTGATATTTTAGGGAGAGTGCAAACTTCTCTGGAATTGGTAAAACACCACCTCCTTGAGCAATCCAACTACCAGTCAACTACTCTATCATGATTAAATTTCAATGCATTGAATCTATTCTAGCGCATTTCTACCCCTAAACATAGAAATGTATTCCATCTCATCTGATTCAACAATAAAAGACAGATATGTTAAACTGAAAAAATTCCATGTCCATATTCAGACCTCTCATTCATTATCTTCATGTATATCTTGAACAACACAGGAACAGAAATCCCTAGATTTCTAGGGATCCACTGTGTAAATGCCCTAATGCTGCAGTACAGTTTCAATACCAGTTCCAATTGCCTGTGCCATTTCAAAACACAAATATGGAAGTTAAAGCAAAGTTAAACACTTCAAAACTGAAAACAGTTATTGAAGTAACTGTAATTTATTCCAAATAATATCTCTCTCTCTCTCTCTCTCTGTCTCTCTCTCATGAGGCACCTCCTCATGATTGATTGTAATTAGCTTTGAACTATACTTTATTAAACTTTAGCTGCTTTTAAAAAGAAAAATTCATTCTACTTATTACCATTTCAGATAATAAAAGAAATAGTCGTTAAAAACCACTTTAAGAAGTACTTGTCATAGAATAGGTTGCCTTTCCCCCTGAATCAACTGCATTATCAAGAATAAAAACAATGTGCTCTCACATAAATGGATTTGGGTTTTTTTCAGTTAAGTGCCAGGAACCAGATAAAATATTATTTAAAACTAGCAGAAGGGGAAAATAGTGATACAATTGATGAGCTGCAAAAAATGTCCGATTTTTTTTTTTAACAAAGCATGTTAAAAATGTACCTCTCTGTATGGATAATATTACCAACTATAGTTCTGTATTGCATTTTAAAATAATGCAAGCTTTTTGTTTGCTGTTTAGGTTTTAAAAGGAGTTACAGTTCATTTGCTGCATTATGTAGTATCTACTCAAAAAGTAAAAAAGATATTCATGGTCCTTGGGTAACAGAGAAGACTCATAATTATTTATTTAAAAAAAAGGAAAATGTATTTAATGTAGTAGCACATGGGGAAAGTCAGCAGAGTATGGATTTATTGAACTACACAACATCAGATTGAATTACATATAATTATCACAGGTTCATTTTTTTCTGTTTTCAGCAAAAAGTCCATAAAGGGTTTCCAGTCACTAACAAATGTAGTTGTCTTTTCCCTAATCAAACAAGCTGGTTTTGCCATCTCTGCAAATTGTGTCATCTTCACCAACCATTCCCCCATTGTGGGTACTTCAGAGTCTTTCCATCTCTGTGCATGTAATAATCTCGCTGCAGTTACCATGTACAAAAACAATCTTCCATGAGTCTTTTCTAGTTGTCTATCCATTAATCCAGGAAGAAAAGTTCAGGTTTCAGCTGAATATTAATCTTTAAAATTCTTTGTATCGCTGTATGTATTTGAACCCAAAATTTTCTGGCCTTTTTACAAGTCCAGCAAGTATGATAAAATGACCCTTCATGTTTTCCACATTTCCAGCACAGATTTGAAGTACCTTTATATATTCTAGATAGTTTTTCTGGTACATCATTGTATAAAAATTTTCTTTTAAGTTGTAACATAATGTGAATTTTAGTCCTTTCAGCCACATATTTTCCCATTGCAGCAGATGCAACGTTAACGTCATCACTTCTGCTTTTGTCTGTTTCAAGCAGATGTTTTTTTAGGATAGGGCATGGGAGTGACAGAGTTTAAATAGCATGCTTCCACACTGATAACATTGATAAAATGTACTGAAATATTATTCTGGTATTTATTATTTGATTTTTCCATATTGTATATAAAATACTTTTTTTACCACTTCTGGTGAAATTTCTGTTGTATTTATTTATTTTATTTATAACCTTTATATAACTGCCCATCTTGAACTCTGAGTGGCTCATAACCCAAACATAAAACAATATATATCAATAATAATAATAATAATAATAATAATAATAATAATAATAATAATAATAATTTTAAACTAAAGGATCTGGCACCACAGCTACACTTTCCTGCATACGATTTCAAGTGTTAGACACTGTAAATTACAAATTACTGGCTTCTGTTTGATATTGATACCTGAAATTCTATGCAGTTACATGACAGCTAACATAAAATATGGTGGATTTTATTGGCTGTTTTATAAATGTAATCTCACATGTGATTTGTATACCTCTATTTATTGTGGGTGTACAGGTAGTCCTTGTTTAGCAACCATAGTTGGGACTGGCAACTCAGTTGCTAAGTGAAGTGGTCACTAAGTGAAACTGTGACTGTGTTTATGATCTTACTTCAGCTTCCCTTTGCTTTATAGACCTGCAAAGGTCATAAATGCAAGGTCTGGTGGTAACGTCACTGTCGTAACTCTAAATGGTTGCTGTACGAGGTGGTTGCTAAACGAGGGCTACCTCTATGTTTATCTATGAATATCCTATGTTTTAAGATATTCCTTTAAAGCATGAATAATTTCTTCTCCTCCCACTAGATGGTGCTCTGGGTTCACTTTAAAAATAATTTTCTTTTCTCCCCCCTTCCCTTCTAAATCTTATTGGCTGTCTTTATGAGAGTAATCTGTGAAATAAAATAGAATAAGATATTTTAAAAATATAATAAGCAGAAAAAGTCTGTGAGCTTCTTTGAAAGAAATCAATGAAGCAACCTGTTTTCTTGGCTGAAGTGTTTGCCTAAATTATTGTTTGATTATGCAACTGACTTGGCTGCTGGTTTAATTTACACAACAGTAATGGGGCAACAAGAGTTTTTGCTTGCAATGCCATAGCGATGGAACTATTTTCAGCCTTGTTTCCTCCCTCCACAACAATCCACCCAAACTGAACAGGGTGCAATCACGTTGCTATTATTAGTACTTCACTAGTACTTTACCCACACCTGATGCTATACAAAGCATATAGCAAGCATCTATTATTTAACATTATTGAAATGGATTAATGATTACCAAAACCCAAATGTTTATTATTCTGAAGCACTGATGCAGAAGGGGCTGGGGGAGCTCTTTGCGTAAGCAAGGACTGAGTGTGGGTGGATGCTCTGTGGTATATTGAGACTCCTTCCTCTCCTTTCCTTCAACTGTTTCTTTTTTTTTTAATTTTTGTGGTGTGATTTTTCATTGACATTTAAATCCTTAATTGCTGACTTTTATCTTATTTTAATATGTTTCTTGTGGAGGGGGCTGGGGGTGAACAATGGTACCATGAGGATTGTGGTAATGTAAGAAAACATTTTTTGTAAAAAATAAAAATAATTTGCTACCTGGATCAAATGGCACTATGTTAAGCCAATTTTTCAGAATTCTTGCTGACAAGAAAAGGACCCACTGCTGGTAAATGTGCTTAAAAATTAAACTGAATGTTCTTGGTGTCTACAGTTGGCAGCCTAATTGCTCACACCCACTAACAATAATGCATCTTCCTTGTGGGCAAGGAAACTAATAGGATAAAGTTGAACATAGTATTTTTCAGGTAATTTTGTTGATGACTGTAGCCTAGCAATCTGATGTTACAGTGCTTATGCAGACAAAAATGTCTTTGAGCTACTGAAGGAAATACTTTCTTTGAAATTATAAACAATATAGCAGTTTCGAAGAACAATAACAGCCTTTCCTAGTACTTACTGAAATATTACTGGGATTTCTGGGGTATTATATCACAGAAGTAATTTCCAAATAAAGCCCAACTCCTAATTTCAGGAGAACATATCCAGATTCCAAGTGGATTGGACTAAAGGCCTAGGCCTACTGAATCCAACATAGCTATGGAGGGCAGTTCCCAAAGACTGGAGGGGTAGGGGCATGCCCACAATTGCTTGTAGTGGCTGATATGAGCCGAGCAAATCCTACTTATGACCACATCAACAAACATATTGTCAGTAAGGTGTGTTAAATTGTATCCATAGCAGAAATTGTGCCAGGAGAAGACAGACAACATGACTTCAAAAGTAGAAAAGCTGAGGAGGACTTTAAGCTGTCTCAGCTGTGACTTGAAGATGAGACAAGGGCAGTATCATGAAGGCATGGCAGAAAAAACCCCCCAGCTATTGGGTTCTGTTGGTGCCATGGTTAGGGGGACCCGAGAATGAGCCCTTAGAAGCTTGTAGAGCAAGGCTCTATAGAAACATTTGATTAGTCTTTTACCACTTTAAAAAGGCAAGAATGATAAGAGAATTTCAGAACTTTCAGCTGGTTGTACATTGACACTTTGAATAGTGAATGCAATTTCACTTTAAGGTATTGTGGAAAAATAAAATGGTAAGGAACTATTTTGGCATTGCTTGGAGCTGCTGCTTGTTATTACTGCCAAATAAACCTGCAGGAGCCCTACAACAGATGGGGAAGCCACAAAAAAGTCTCAATCCTGCAGCCAACATTTATGGATGGGTCTTTTTGCAGCAGGGAACTGCCTGTGTTGGCTTCTTTCCTGAGAAGGAGCACCCTTCAGATACTATTCCCCCCCTAAGTCTTTTTACCCTTCTCCTGACATTTTGATTTTCCCTGACATTCATTCATATGAGGTTGCAGCATTTTCAGTTCTGAAAAGAAAAAGTCAGGCAATGTGCTTGCCAATGTCCTGTATCAGCCTAATTGGTCGCACGTTCTCATTTTATATAGGTGGTTTATCTTCATGAGCTTAACAGAAAAAAAAAAGACTCTCAAGGTCAAAGAAACCAGAAAAGACATAATTTGTTTTCTTTTTATGGTGCATCCTAGTAACAGAAGTTGATACTACAGTAAACAGGGTGGGAGAGAAAAACATCATTGTGCTTTACTGCATTTGCACTCTGGTACTTGCCTTTAAATATATTTCCAGTGAAGCTTCTATAGCAACAGATAGTCCTGTTAATGTTTATCACCATTCATTCTTTGACCCTTTTCTTCATGCAATAACCTTTTCTATCTATGACATGAAATATTTAATGTGTTATGTGACCACATTTTTCATAAATGGAGTTGCATGTAATTTTATCCTCAGTGCTTTTGTCTTTTTCCCACAAATGTGATCCTTACATTGCAGTTGTATGTTTCTTCCTTCAGCATCCAAGTAACAATTACCTTCCCTTTGAAACAAAGCCTGCTGGAAAAACAGCACTGGAATGGCATCATCTTTGAGAGCTGGGGATACATTGAAATTCTGTTAGCATAGGAACTTCTACGGAGGTTGCTATAGAGCTGCCATTTGTTGTGCTGTAGTCAAAACTGTAAAAGAGAAAAATCTATATCAGCACTCACTCTTATAATTCCCAAGCAGTATGGGGAATGTTTGGTTAAGAATGACTGGTATCAGAGTTGTAGTCCAACACATCTGAGGGTACTGGGTTTGGGAAAAGCTGTTCTTCGTTCAGGAAGCATTTTGGCTTTGCTGGAAACACTTTAGTACTACCTTGAGTGACATTTTATGATATATATTGTTCTGTGTGCTAGATAAAATTCTGAGTTTATTTATATAGTCAGAGTAAAGCCAACAATATGGTATAGTTGAATATTTTGAATGCACATTAGGGATTACGAATTGGGTGTTTTTTGCTGTCATCTAGAAGAATTCAAACCCTTTAGGGATCCTTCTGTTGTTTAATAGCCCCATTAATGTGTTAATTGCTGTTAATTTATTAAAATCAATATTGTTAATTTGAATCAGAAAATTGATCTGATTTTGCTTGAATGTTTAAACTGAATTGATTCATGCCAGATTTCCAAACTGATTTGGAAAAATCTGTTTATAAAATGCTGTTTATACATATGTAAAGAAGTTTCTACATTTATTTGTGAAGACCTTTTTTTGCCCATGATCAGAATCATCAGAATCATCTGATTCAATCTGAAGTCATTGAGTTCAATTTTATGATCTAATTAGACTTTCCAAATCCAATTAGATGTCCCATTAACTTGCCAAATTAGATTTTTGCACAATCTTAGTGCTTAGTAAGGGAGTATTGTAGAAGACACTTGGGCATCCATGGATCAAAAAAACAGAACCATTCTAAAAAATTGAGGCATATCATGGTGGTGGGCGATTCCATGCTAAGAGAAATTGAGGTAGCTGTGTGCAAAACTGATACGATGTCTTGAAAAACATATTGCCTTCCAGGACTTGATGGAGAAGTCACCAAGATCTTTAAATCCACTAACAACTATCCTTTCCCCTTGATACAAGGGGGGAGAAATGCAGAAGAAACCTGAAGAAATCTCTGGAAACTATGAGGTGTTAGACAGGAAGGTGAAGGAACTGGAAGCACAGGTAATTTTTTCATCAGTCTTTCCAACTGGGGGTCATGATGCAAGAAGGCAAAACAGGAACCCAGAAATCAACAAGTGGCTATGGAGATGGTGTCACTTAGAAGTTTGGGTTTTATGATAATAGCCAGTGCTACTTCATGAAGGATTTCTGGGAAGACACAGGATACATTTTACAAAAACTGGAAAAAGAAGTGTTTGGCAGATAGCTCACCAGTCTTATCAGGAGAATATTAAACTAGAAGAAAAGATGGGTGGCAAAATACCAGAACTGAATATGTAGTCAAGGACTAAGGCCAAGAAAGAAGAACTCAAAGGGATAAGTAGGCCAGGTGAGGACTCAAAGTTTTGCAAGACACTACAACAGAGACACCATTAGGTGGTACTCAAAATCTAGATATTTCTACATCAGTGCACAGAGTATAGAAAATGAACCATGAGAACAGTGATAATTAGTGATCCTTGCTCAGGAAGATAACTATGATGTGACAGGCATCACTGAAACTTGGTGCGATAATACTCATGATTAGGACACAGCATTGGAAGGCTATAATTTATTCAAAAGAAAAAAACAGAAAAGAAAGGGTTAGGATGTTTCATCATATATAAAAAAAACAGTGCACACAAATTTAAGAATTAGAATAAGGAAATCCTGTTGAAAAGATTTGGGTAAGAGAGAGAGAGAGAAAGTGATACAATTTGGCAGTTTATAGTTCACCTGGGCAGGCAGAAGATATAGATGACCAGTCTTTTATGTCAGATTACCAGTCTTTCAAAGAGGCACACAATAGCTATAATGGGGAATTTCAATTAACCTGACATCTTCTGGGAATCTATGCCAAAAGTCAGAGGTCCAAAAAATTCTAGCCCTATTTGCAAGAAAGTGGAAGAAAAAACAAGGGGGTCTATCCTGACCTGTTGGTGAGGAAGGGCTTGGATGAAGAAGTGAAGGTGACTGGCATCTTGGGGAAAAGTGATTGTGCTATCCCTGAATTTGTGATATCCAGAGGAGAAGCAACTGAGAAGAGTTAGACCTGCACACTGAACTTCAGAAAAGCAGATTCTGATGAGCTCTATAGAAGGAGGAATGCAAAAGTGATTAAGTAAACATCAGCTTAGCTCTGAAATATAGGAGGGGGTCAGAAGGAAACTCAAGATTGCTCTACCTTGATTCTCTTTGTTATAATAGGGAGGGGGGAGGGAGACAAACTCTTTCAGATAATAATAATCACCACTTGAACACCATTGGAACTGACAAAATCATCATCAGTCAGTTGCAAAAGGCAGCTTTACTTGGAACAGCTTATATCTTGCGACGATACCTTTAACACTATCAAACAACATCTGCTTATCCCAGATCCTTGGGAAGGATTCGATAGGTGGATAAAAATGCCAAATCCAGTCTAAACATCTGGCTGACTGCATGACCAACCATAATAATTTTGTCTATTTATTGTTATAGTATTGAAATACAAAGAAAATAGAAATAGAAAAAAGCAAATATTGTATTATTATTCCCTGCAACAATAAAGAAGAATCCCAATAGTACTTGTGCAGTCTTCCCTCAGTGGTGACCACACTATGACCAAAGTGGCCATAGGATAAATCCTTAAGGACAAAAGTATCCAGGAAGATTGGAAATGATATGAAGGATCTGGAAACCAAGAAATATGAAAAGGGTTAAAGGTCTGGGTGTGTTTAGCCTACATAAGAGACAACTGTGGAGTGATATGATAGCAATCTTCAAATATATGAATGGTTGTCACATAAAAGAGGGAATGGATTTATTCTCCATTACCCCAGAGGGCATGAGTAGAACCAATGGGTTAAAACTACAAGAAAGAAGATTCAGGCTAGATAGAAGGAGGAACTTTCTCATTGATGAGCTGTCACCCAGTGGAACAGGCTGCCACACGAAGGGGTGAATTCTCCTTCACTAGAGATCTTCAAACAAAGGCTGAATGATCACATGTCTCTCTCTCTCTCTCTCTCTCTCTCTCTCTCTCTCTCTCTCTCCGTCCATATTTCTTACCTGTGTGTTGGGTACTATGATAAAGTATGGTCCTGGTTCTTATTTCACATATTTAAACATAGTACCATTTGCAATTGCTTTCTACGTTTAATTTTATTTTCACTAAAGTTCATGGTAAAACACAGTAATGCTTTTACTCTTAATAAACGGGACCAATTTGATTTCCCCCCAGTTGACTAGAGTTTCTTTGAGATGTTGTTTTGCATGGTGAAGTGCTTGGAATATATTCTTGTTTAAATTCTGGCTATTACTGAAATTTAAAGGATGTTATTACAAAAGCAAGGATTAATTAACTCAGAGTGCACTCATGCCTATGAAAGACAAACAGCATTTCTGAAGGGATTTATAAACAAAATGTTGGCTTTCCCCCATCATATCAGATAGGAGCTCTATAAAGATTTTGTTTCATTGGATTTTAAGGAAGAATTTAATGGGAGCTCCTTCTTATACAATCATATGTTTAACAGAAATAGCCAGCAGCATTTTCAGCTATAGCTTGAAGAAGTGTGTTGTTGCTGGCCTTATCAATACACTTCAAGCACTGTGGTCTTTGTTTCTTGTTGCCCATTTTTCATTGTTGGCATTAGTGACTTGTGATGGCTGGGAGCAGACCAAGTTGGTCATAGGATAAACAGCATCTTGGCAAGGATTAGGTTGCCCTCCCCAATTATTTTTGCAATATTAAGTAACTGTATAGCTTCTGCACATCTAGCAAAATAAAGAATGCATTTTGCTGATGTCTACCTAGAACAAATACCTTTATATTGAAAATGAAAAAGAAGCATACTTTAGAGCTAAGTGATGGATTTTATTTTTCAACAACCTATGGAATATGTACAAGCATTTAGTACATTTTTTCACCTAGCTCACTTGCAATCAAACACCATATACTAAGTTCAGCTCAGCTCTTAGGGTAAGCACCCAGTTTGCTTTTCCCCAAAAGAGGCTCTAATGGAGAGAACAGCCAAATCAATCAATCAATGAATCAAGCAGTCAAGCAATCAAAACCAAAGGAGAAGGTGGGAACCAAATCATGTGTGGTGGGGCTGAGTTCTTTTCCACAGGCCTTTTGTTAGATGGCATGTCCTTAGCTGTTATCCTATGTCCACATATCTGGAAATAAGCCCCACTGAAAGAAGTAGGAATTCTGAGTAAAAATGCATGGAACTCAGCCTTTTCTTTACATATAGCATATTTTTCCTAGTGACTCTGATAGTACTAACGGAGCCATCAGTCTGAAGCAAGAGGAATAGTCTGCTAGGAAAAATGCTACAAACTCCATTGCTCACTACAATTTTGTTGCCATTCCTCTTATCCACATCCCCCAACCCATACCCTTAGATTTTTCTTTCTAAAATTCAAAAAATTGGTAAGGCTTTATCTCTGATTGACCTGAAGAGCATGCTTGACAGACATGTTTTTACAGTTGTGATATTTATGTCCTATTCATTCATCAGAGAACTAATTTGTGCAATTATTTTATTTTTATTTTCACAAGGCTGGATTGATTAAGTAAGAGGCTAGGGGTATTCAGCCATTCTGAAATAAAATAGTGAAATTGTTTGTATTCTATAGTGTTCTATTTTATTCATAAAAGTCAATGAAGTTAGAGTGTGGCTTTTGAGCCTAGGACACAGGTATCTACTTAGTTTGGAGCTTTCTGGGTAACTTAGGACAAATGCTGCAGTTATTCAGCTGTATTGATGATCTGCTACTCTTTGCTCATGGAAAGAATAAATGAAGAATCATAATGCTTAGATTGTTGCTTCTATTTCCAGAAAGCTTGAAATAATAATTTCCGGAAAGTTTGAAGTAATAATTCAAGAAATCATCTAGTGCATGAGTCTCATGAGGTACAGGCTGCAAAACTGCCTTGAGGTTAATATTAGCTGTTGTACAAATTATGTTTCTCTGTACCTTAAAAAGCAGACAGGGGACAGCTTTATATAATTCCTAAAGTTTCCATTGGTTATCAGCACTTTTGACTATATGGGCAGGAGTAATGATTGAAATGTAGCGAAAGCTGTTTTTTTAGGAAGGAGTGGAGGCGATCTACTGTATATTAAATAGATCATAAGAGGCCCAGTACCAAAGCAGGTATGTAGGCAGGCTTCCCACTGCAAGTGAAAGCTGTTGCATCAGATTGTGGCCATTTCTTCACTTGTCATTTACATACTGTAGTAAAACAAACTAATTGGGTTACATTTTACTAGAAACAGAATTCTGGGCTTGGGTCTCCTGCCAAGATAAAAGTGAAACCTGGGACTCATACAGGGGAAAATGACCCAGTCAGGAAAGATTCATATCAAAAATGTCTTAAATAAAGGACAAAGGAAACCCTTGAAGACCTAAATAGTAGAGAGGAAAAGATTAAACTTGCTTGGGTGAACATGGCTGAAAGAACTCAGATGAGATTCACATATGCTGGTCCTATCTTGTCTCCCACAGGAAGATTTAAATAGTCATGTCTATTCCTGTCAGCTCTTCAAGGTAGACCAAGCTAGGAAACCAAAGTCATGCATGCTAATACTACTTTTATTGTGGAATCCTTGGGGTTCTCTGAGCTTGGTTGTTTTCTTGCAAATGTTTCGTTGCCTGGCTAGGTAACATCTTCAGTGCTACAAGGGAGTGGGGTTTGCTCTCTGTTTATATACAGTAGTTTGCCTTGTCAGTGTTGGTGGGGGTATATTCTCTTCTATTGGTACTACTTTTATTATAAGGTTATAGTAACAGTATCTTGCAAGTCTGAATGCGCTTCTTTGTGAAAACTAGGGGAAGTCTTTCTGAGATACTCAGGTTACAGTTCTGGCCCGGACTCAGATTTCTTTTATCTGTCCATTGTCTTAATTGCTGCTCTTTCTCCTGTTCCTCAAGGTTATTCCTTCTTCCCATTACAATTCCTTTCCCCAGAACTGGGCTGCCAAGAAATGCTCTATATCTGGTTTAAGCACAATGAAGAGGATATAAAGAAATAATTATTTAGATGTCTTGTTTGGTTGGACCTATATGTTTTTTTAGGGCTTGAAAGACAGGATATTTCTAGGGAGTGGATAGGACCAAAGTACAGTGGTACCTCTACTTACGAACTTAATCTGTTCCGTGACTCTGATCGCAAGTCGAGTTGGTCGCAAGTCGAAGTAAATTTTCCCATAAGGTTCAATGTAATTACCGTTAATCCGTTCCGGTGTCCGCGGACCACGTGGCAGGGGCGGAAAAACGGCCGCTGACCATGCGGCAGGGTGGAAAAATGGCCACGGACCATGTGTCAGGGGCGGAAAAATGGCCGTGGACCACGTGGCACGGGCGGAAAATGGCCGCGGACCACGTGGCACAGGCGGAAAATGGCCGTGGACCACGTGGCACGGGCAGAAAATGACCGCGGACCACGTGTCAGGGGCGGAAAAATGGCCGCGGATCACGTGGAACGGGCGGAAAATGGCCGCGGACCACGTGGAATGGGCAGGAAAATGGCCACGGACCACGTGGCACGGGTGGAAAAATGGCCGTGGACCACGTAGAACGGGCAGAAAATGGCCGCGGACCACGTGTCAGGGGCGGAAAAATGGCCGTGGATCACGTGGAACGGGCGGAAAATGGCCGCGGACCACGTAGAATGGGTGGAAAATGGCCGCGGACCATGTGGAATGGGGAGAAAATGGCCGCAGATCCGGTTCGTAAGTCGAGGCGAGTTTGTAAGTAGAGGTAAATTTTTGGGGCCGGAGCTGATCGTATCTCGAAATTTTCGTAAGTAGGGGTGTTGGTAAGTAGAGGTACCACTGTATATTGTGTTATACTATGCAAGCCGTGCTTAAATAGTTGTGCCTCTATTTCTAATATTGGAATATTGGCACTTACCCAGTCAGAACAGCAACAAATATTGGGACAACTTACTGCTATCCTGGCAAGATACAGTATGTAAGGACTGAACTATAGCATGGATCCTTAGTGAGGAAAAATTTCATCTGCTTGCACACAGTCCAAGGGAAACAGAGGACTACCGAGTCCTTTGCAGAGTTGTCTTCTCATGCCCATAAAAAGTGCTGTGCCTGGCTTGGGTTGTTTTTCTTGAGGTTCTTTTTTTAGTACATTGCTTTGGATATAATAAGATACAGAAACTGTCATATGGAGCTTTGTGGTTTCATAATTGTTAGCACTACATCATCTGCATAACATTTCACCTTGTATCCCTCTCCTTGAATTTTGATCTCGATTATCTGTTTGTCTTTTTGGATGTTGTTGGCTGAGACTTCCAGAGCAATTTCAAATGATGGATATTGTTATTTTTTTTAATTGAATACTTCAAATAATAATTATATGAATACATACAGGAAGTTTCCATGAATGAATTGCACAAAAGTCTTTGCTCCAGATGTTAATTATATTGTAAATATAGGAAGCGTGGCTTCATTGATAAAATTTGAAAGTATTTTTTATGCTGACATGCACAAAGCCTTCATACTACCCACTGAAAACTTAGCTGCCTCATTTTTTTTTTTTTTCATACAGGAGGCAATTCTTGTCATTCTGATCTCTTGCTTGCTTGCTTCTCCCTTGTGTTCAGGAAATTGATTATCTCATTCTGAAAATAATTGACAGTGATTATTCTTAATCTAACATCCACCACAGTCCAATTTCAGCCTCCTTTAATACCAGCTCTGGCTTTCTTTGTCACGGTTGCTTTCTAGAAAAGTAATCCACATCCCATTCAAGAGATCAGTTAGTGTAAAGAAAAGTCAATAGATAGCATTTATTGCTGAAAAGTCGAACAGCTGTTCCTTCACTTCTTGGTTGGGAAAGGAGAAAACAGTTCATTTCAGTGAAGCTGATATGCTGGCTAAACACTGAGGGGGCAGTGACACAAAAAAGTCATAAGTGTTGGCCTTGTTGCTGTCTTTTTTCTGCCCCTCTTTCATCTGTGAGACCTATTCCCATTCAGCCCATCCAGGGATCCCACCTGAACCCATTGTTATTTCTCTGCCATTCTGAGGGTCCTTTTTATGCAACGATCAGCTATGAAGTACCTGACATGTTTGCTATGGTATGTTGATTCTGAAGCTGTGGCTACGCAGTTAAGGTCTGATGTTTTTATGGCCAGATTCTGTATGTATCCTGAATGAAAGAGATCTTTTAAGAAACCAGAAAAAATAATTTATTATTTGAGGTTCTTTAAATGGAGATAGCAATGACTGAATCTGGGTCTTTCTATATGCAAAGCAGGTGCTTATCTCAGGTTTACACTGTTTCTTTTTGTCCCTGTCTTTTAGATACTTATCTCACTTCATCTGCCATAAGGGAAGGTTAAGACAAGAAATAACGACCGGCACAAGATCATCCAGTGAAATTCTTATTAAAGAGGGGAGGACTAAATTTGGGGGTCTAAGCCCAACAAGCATTTCTCATCCTGACATTGTCCTGATATGCTGAGATTTCAACTCCCAAAATTCTCAGCTAGCATGGTAAAGATTGCTAACTGGAAATTCTGGAATTGGAAGTCCTAATACATTGGAGGGCACCAAGTTACAGAAAGCTGTTCTAAGCAGTATTTTCACCTTGGCTCTATGATCTATTTTGATATGCCAACTATTTATAAATTAAAATTGGCCTCCATTATTGCCATGAGAATGTACTAGGTTAATAATATTCCAGGAAGCAACAAATGCGCTCTGTGAAGTTGCCTTATATCCACTGTCTCATCACATGTACTGGTTATCCTATCAATTGTGTGCACACATATCTGAAGACTGGTAAGAGACAACTCTGGCTGGGTAGATAGTATGTTCCTACTCCTGCTTTACTAACTTATGAAACACCCTGATATTCCAGCTTCAAAGGTAATTGAAAGATTCAGCTTCAAAATTTTAAACCTGCAAACATTAAGGATCATCTTCTTTAAATATTCATACGGGTCATTATCTGAATCTTTACTTCAGATTTCAGGGCTGCTTGAGGCTTGACAGACAGTCACAAAATACAATATATTTTTGTGATGATACCCCCCTATGGAAAGGTTTGTTAATTTTGACTTTAAGATTTTAGACATTTTACCAGAAGCTGTTCTGTGAAACGTTTCTGTTCTTGTCATGAATATTGCCTTTTTCTTTTAGTTGTGACTTTACTGTCAGGTGATGTTTTTTGACAAGGTTATGGATTATTTTAGTATTATTGAAATGTCTATATATGTTTAAATTCCAAAATCATCAAATTATCTAAGTTACTTAATTTTTAATTTTAAAAAATTAAACAAATTTAATAAAATTATAAATTTCTCAGCCAGCTTGGACTAAATATCTAAGCTTTGCTTCTCAGGCCTGATTATTTAAAGCTATAAAACAACATTTTTCCTCCAGAAGCATCCTAGAGTTTGCAATGTCAGTCTGTACACGTGAAAGAATCTCTCATCCGTATTAAGATGTATGTATACTGGACCTTCACCTAGATTTTTTTTTCCTGGAGCCAGTTCAGCATGTGTTAAGAATATAGCTAGAATAGATTAATTAAGATTATTTAATGTTTTTTTAGAAATTGCATCTATTGATTTTATACCTGTACTAATGAGCATAAACACTGTGTTTCAATGCTCTAAACTAGTGTAGTTCCATATGTAGATGCTTGGATTAATGTTACTTTGGAAGACAAGGAGATATTGAGTGATTTTGATGGAAAGATTCCTTTACAAACGAAGTGGGGAGGGAGGAGGTCATGAATTTTATGATCCATCTTATTACTATGCAAAGGTAGTCTTGCTCCGGAGCACAACTAGTCCAAAGAGGAATAATGGCAATAAGCTTAACATTGTTGAAAATCTCAGAAGAACTTTTAATCAAGATGTCCATGTGAAACTTTCTTCTGACTGGAAGTATCATTTCCTGGCAATATTGGATTAATCATTTGCCAGTTCTTGCAGGCTGAAAAGGAAGTTTGGTGGTATCACCTAATAAGCATAATTCATATGTTCATTTGTGGCACTCAGAATAGAAGGAAGGAGAGACTCACAAGAAGGTTCTCTAGCTTGCATTATTTGTGTTTGACTATCTTAGCAGTTTCAAACAGTTTAGAGCAGTTTTTCCCATCCTATTGCCCTCCAGATGTGTTGATGCAACAACTCCCAGGATTCCCAGATAGCTGGGGATTTAAAAGGCAAAATAATCTGGAAATCTCCTCTTTTGTTAGCAGTTTAAGTGACATACAGTATGCACAAGTGTATATAGTGACCAAGTCTTGGGCTTGCTAGTAAAGCTAAGAACATGAATAATATTTGCTGCCTGAAGCAGTTCTACCCTGCTCTCAGGTTTATTATGCCTTATTTCTAAATCTTAAATCTATTGCGCTGCTTTTTTTTTTTTTTTAAACAAAAGGGATTTTTCATTTTGTTCAGAATTGGCATGATAATGATGATCTTTATTTAAATGAGAATATGATTTAAAAATAACACGGTCAGTTTGGCCAGTTTGGCTTTAATTGAGTATGAGCCATAGAATGCCACTTCCTTGCTAGCTGCTGAATAAAATTGTCTTTATAAATTACAATTGCAGCTTTCATCTGGAGAGGGATTTTCCATTACAGTACATTCATTTTTAAGATGCAGGAAGGAAAGAAACAAACAATTATGTCTTGGGACTTACTCACCCCCCTCCCCCTTTGCAATAAATGGAAAATGGCATATGCATAACAGATTACAAAGAACAGAGCAGGGAATGAAACAAGCTTAGGTCCAATAAAGAAGAAAATTACATTAACCAGAGGGACTAATTTGACTGAAAGGTAAAAGGCAAACATACATGCTAGTCTAATTCATTAAAATGATCTTGTTTTCTATAAGCCAAAGCATATCTAACCTAGCCAGAAATGTAATAAGGAAACAAAAGTCAAGGTGATGAAGTCTGCCTATTGCGCAGAGTCATTTTTACATTTGATTTTCTAAGGATCCTCTGCTTCTGCCCAAAGATCAGCTTGAAGAGGGGGGAAAATGCAGTAGCACATTGTACAATTGTTTTTCTATCTGCCTGTTTATATGCGTATTTCAAATTAAGGGTGTAGTGTCATGGAAACAGCTTCTTTCTTTGGAGAGTTACTGCAGCACTATGAGAAGCAAACAGTCTCTGCAGAAAGAGAGTATCGGATGGAGTGAGCACATCTCTCATCTGTACTGTACTGCTTTCCAGTACTCTGTTAAAAGGCCAATAATGAGGGATTCCAAAATGCTGCTTACTTTGCAGCATACTATATACTGACCATCAACTCTCTATAATCTATACAAACCAGGACTTCTAGTAGTCTGTAACTGAATAGAACATTTCTATATTTTAATTATAAGGTGTTTACCTATTGGTGAGTAACTTGACAAATGGTTGTCCTATCTATCTATCTATCTATCTATCTATCTATCTATCTATCTATCTATCTATCTATCTATCTATAGATATATATATATTTAAATGATAGATGAGTTCCAATTCACATATGAAACATTTATTTAACTTGTGCAGGATTGGCATGTATAGAAAATATTATTTTAATGATATTTCATTTAAAAAAAAAAAAAAAGATTTCAGACCATATTCCTGGAAAAAAGGATTTTTTATAGTTCTGTCTGATAGCATTGTAATATCATATACGGTAAGCTTATGACATGATTGATCATCATTTTCACATACTACTTCCCATGCCTAGGACATCCCAAAATATTGACACATTAGATTAACCTGATTGTTAATGCCAGTGGAATGTATTTCAGTTTCTGCTATCGTTTCCCACCACCACCACCACCAGTATGTAGAACTGAAACAAGGCCTAGTACCTAGAGACTGTCGCCTTAAGAGATTGTTGATATGGCACTCTATCTAACATTTACATTCCTGAATGTATTAGTACACTGTATGTGCCTCCAGTTGGGATGTGACAATGGACAGTATGTTGGCTTGCAAGGTAGTCTCTAGATCAGATATTCTAACTTGCCTAGAATATCATGACCAATAAAACTGTTTTACCATTTTGACAGTAAAACTGTACCAAAATGGACTGTTAGGAAAGAATGTTGCATATGGCATTGAAATTACTAAGGCTGGGAACCTAGTCTGCAATTTAAACAATATGTGAAAACCTTGGTTGGTGGTGGAAGTCAATGTTTATAGGCCCATCTGTTGATGAACATAGTGTATAGGAAATTGTGACTTGGAATGTAAGAAGAATGTAGCAGAAAAGCAGTTAAAAAGCACTAATTAACACCTGAAATGAAAAAAATATAAATATGTTACGTATTTGTGAAACTAAGGAAAATGAAAACAATTTAATAGATCTGAATGAAGGTAATCTGTTGTAATGGAATAGAGGTGAATACATACATGGAATAAAAAGGCTAACATGTATGTCAGAAAGTGTTAATTGGAGACATCTAGAGTGTTGTAGGTACCGTATTTTTCCGATGATAAGACGATACTTTTTTCTAAAATCCTTACCCTAAAAATTGAAGGGCGCCTTATTCAAGGAAGTCAGCCGAGAATCGCGCGGTTGCAAAACTGCCCATACTTTGTTTCTGCAGAGAGGCTTCCTCCTATTGCTAGCCTCCAATCACGAGTGAAATAGCTTGTCTCCCAAACAGACTCTCTCCAATCACGAGCCTGATGTAACTGACGTCAGCTGATGCTGAACAAACCAGTGAGAGGAAGGCTGTTTGCAGAGACAAGCTATCGGCAGTTTCACTCGTGCTTGAATGTAACCAGTTATGCAAAAGAGCATGGAAATAGAGCTGCAGAGAGACGGTTTGGACCTCCTCCCACCGAGTGTATCAGGTAAATGTTAACTAATTACTAAATAAAAATGTGTTCTGCACTATCTTTAAAATATTGATTTCTTAATTTTGGGTTGGAAAAGTGGGGGTCATCTTGTACATGGGGGCATCTTATTGTCGGAAAAATACGGTATATACAAAAGGAGGAACCCTTAGATTTATGGTATTTTGGTGGGTGGGTGCTTTTGAGTCAGTCTTGACTCCTAGTGACTGTGTAGAAAAGTCCATGCAGTTTTCTTGGCAACATTTTCATTAGTGGTTTACTACTGCTTTCTTTCTGGGAGTGAGGAAGATAGTGACTGGCCCAAAGTCACCCAACTGGCTTTGTGCCTAAGGCAGGACTATAACTAACAGTCTTCTGGTTTCTGGCCTGATGCCTTTAACCTCTGTTAAATGTATTTATGGATAGAAATATAAACATGTTTGCAGTAATGTTAGAATGTGATGTTGGTGATGTGAATGTGTATGTATTTTTGTATGCAGATAATACCTGACAATCTGAATTACTTGCACTGAATGTTATCTAGATGATATGATGAAACAAGGAGTATGAATCTGAAGATTCTGTTGAAAAATCCTATCTGAAAATCCTATTTAAGGTCAAAGTAATTGTGTTTCATTGAGATTGCGTTATACATAAAGGTCAATAATTCAGAACAAATAATCAGTTTGTATATATTAGTAGAATATTTACTAAAATGGATGAAGAAATTGTAAGGCATGCATATGCTGGTAGAAAAGCAGTGGGTAGTATGTACTTTGTTGATAGGAATGAATATTTGTTGAAAGAAGCAAAACTGGCTGTGTATAAACAGGCACTTCTGTTTATCCTGTTTTTTATATGGAAGTAAGAGTTGGAAGTAAGAGTTGGGCATATCAGGAGAAGGATAAAAGTAAGTTGAATGTAGCAAGAATGAGTTATTTATGTGTTTGTGATAAAACGAGAAATAGGGTTGAGAATGAATGTGTATTACAGCGGTGCCCACGGGCTCTTGCTACTTTCACCAGAATGACAAAAGCAGGATGGCAGTATCATGTTTCAAGATTGCCCCTTTTGTGTATGCATGAGATGTCATGAAACACATAGAAAGGGGCAGGGCTTGCATTATGATGCCACACGACTGCTTGAATCACTTTGACCCCCTTGCCCTCCCCCCTGCCCCCAATGGATGGTGCTGGTGTATTGAACACCAAAGAAAATAACCAATATGAATGATTGACATTGAGTTGCTTCGGTCAAAACACAGTATGAGGGTAGAATCACAAAACCTGTATGAATGAAAAGTGAATGGGTTGAGAAAAAGGGGGAAACCATGAGGGTCATGTTGATATGGAGTTCATGAGATCCTTAGAAAGAGAGATTAAGAGCAAAATGTATTATATTAAATGAAATATATTAAACTCTGGTAAAAGCAAGGATAGAAAAGTATGGAGAGGTTTAGTGAATTCCATTGGTGTCAGTTAGATTTGGTTAGGTTTGTTTTTCTTTTTTCTCTCAGATTGAGTTTAGTTTGCTTACTACCTTTTAATCTTCTACTATGTGTTGCTTAATATTGTTTATCCTGAAAGAGGATAATCTGATGAAGGTGATGTATGCATGTATGCACATGTCTATTATATTATATTAATAAATATAATTTATTATATATTATATTATAAAGTATGCTGCAGAATCCTTTCAATCTCTCTCCCTAAGATGTAGTTAACCGCAAACAAAAGTACACTTCCAATACAGTTTAGTGTGAACATTAACCTCATCTCAACTTTGCAATAAAGCAACCAGGTTTGCTTGTACTAGGCAGAGTTATTTGGTGCCATCTCTTGTTTGCTTTCCATATGTTGTGTTTCTTCTGTTACTCTGACTCACAGATATTCTTTTGCTCCAAGCAGTTACTCCCAAATTAAAGCATAATAATCCTTTCTGTTATGCAGGAGTCTCCACGGTATTAGCCCTTTGAGATAGGCCAAGTCAGAAACAGACACCATAACTGCACCATCCAGGTGCAATTCAAGGTGCTGGTTATTACCTTTGAAATACATAGAATGGGATTAAATTATCTGAGGGATGGCCTCTCCCTGAGGGCCTCTGCCCATCCCACCAGAGCGGATAGGGTAGGCACACTCCAGGTCCCTTCCCTTAAACACTGTCACCTTGTGGGTCCTCGGAAGTGTGCCTTTTCCATCACAGCTCCTGCCCTATAGAATGTCCTTCCCGTGGAGGTCTGACAGGCCCCACCCTTTCAACCTTCCAGAAATCGCTCAAGACATGGCTCTTCCCGCAGGCACTGAGTTCAGAGCAGGACGAGACTGCGAGGGATTGCATCAGGAATGTGCGGCTGCAGCAACAAGTGTTTCTGTTTTCCTGTTTTATTGTTTTTTGGTTTAGGTGTACATGTTGCTTTTATGATTGGGTTGTAAGCTGCCCAGAATTTGGTTTGAAGACGGTGGCTATACAAATGTTATAAATAAATAAATTAATTAATAAATGAATATTTTTTACAGGAAAGTTACTTTATTGTTGTAAGGTAAAATAACAGAACCTTGAAAGCCTATCAGAGTTTTCCTTTGCCCTCTCTTATATCAAATAGAATCAAGGCAAGGTTATTTTGAGTTTCTTTCTCACACTTTCTCCTTTCCCAGGACTAATTTGTCATGTTACCTCCCTCAGTGGGTCCTGGTTTCTTTCCTCAAGGTGATCTCCACATACCTATACACACAGTCCTTTCAATCTGCTGAGAGAAGTTGATTGGGCATTTTTTAGTTCTCTCTTTTGCTTGCCCTATCACATGTCCTGTTACCTTCCAAAAGGCCTACCCAAAGCAGGACTCTTTCAGTTTGATTACCCAATCATGTTTGAGTGTACTCTCTCTTTCCCCACCTTCAGAAAACATAACTGGGAATCCTGTTACTCATCGATTGACACGTCATGAATAAGATGAAACATCTCTCTCTCTTTAATCCTTTTCCGAGTTTGAAGTTGATTTTTCTCTCTTAACTTGATTGATTTATATCCTGCTTTTCACATTGGCAAGAACTTGAGATGGCTAATAAAAAAAACTAAAAGCAAAAAAGAATATAGAAATTTATAAACATAAGATTAACACTCAAATTAATACTAACTATTAATACTAAAACTGATTAACAATTAAAAGCCTTCTGAAAGAGATGCATATTTACAGATTTCTTGAATACTGAGAATCTGGGATGGGATACAATTTTCAGACAGGTGTGTTTCATACTCTGCAAATACCCTTCTTGAATGCCAGAAAAGCAGGCTTCTGACAGTGGAGACATCTTGAGAAAGGGTCTTTCCTGGAGATTTAACGGCGAAACAGGTTTGTAATGGGAGAGGTAGTGGTACTTAGACCATCAGACTCAAGAAGATTAACCATAAATTGTGCCCAGGAAGTAACTGGAAACTAGTTCATTTCAGTAGATGTATCATATGATTTCTATATGTTGCAACTAACTGGCTCATTATACCAATAGCAATGTTCATACAGTTTTAAGGATATTTCCACATGTTGTAATTGTCAAAATCAGATGTAACCAAGGCATGGGTAACAGTCATTAAATCCAGCCATCTCAGGAAAGGTCACATCTGGTGTATTAAGCATAATTGTGCAACAGTGCTCCTTGTTACAGCCATTACTGTGAATCTAGTGATATCCGAGGACCAAGGAGTACTGTTATACTGTGAACCTGCTGTTTAAGGAAAAAGAAAGTTCATGAAAAATAAGCTGAATTTCAGTTCACACTTTTCTATTTAACAACAGCTTACCTGGACTGAATTTCAGCTTTTTCTTCTTCATCCAGCCCAGTATCTGTGTTCAAGGATACTGATTGCTTCCTTGGACATGAATGGTAAAGAATAATACAACTCCAACAGAACTAACCTACTCCAGAACTCCAGATGACCTCCCCCAGTGGTTTCATTTAGAAGTTGGACAACATGAAGAAGCAGGGCTTCAATGTCAGCCGGAAAAAAGGGTGTCTGCTTTAAAGAGGTACCGTGCTCATATTATTGAATGTTACCATTACCCACTTATGAATAATTTCTGAAGCATGCACAACCCTACACCATAAGTAGTTCATCAGTCCCATCTTCTGGACATGGCTGGACAGGAAGTATCAGAAGCAAGGGCCTATCCTATCACTACTAAGTAGCCTAACAAATGAATTCCCTCATCTGCCAGCCAGGTCTCTATGATATTCCCCATCAGCATTTTCATTCAGGATTAAATTCTAGATAATAGATGTTTTACCAGTAACTGATCCGGCCATGAACAGCAGGATTTTTAAGTTGGTGAAGCCACCATCACGGTGGTGATGGTTAAGCTGCAACCAGAAAAGAAGAGAGGCCAGCCATTGGCCTGCTTTCCTTATCTTATTTCGTATCCTATGTCAGTGATACTTCAATAGAACACTCCTCAGGCATTGCCCATTTCCTACTCTGTCCCATTTTCCTGACACTAACCTTAACAACAGGCCAGAATCATAAATCCCAGATTTGATCTTGTGAGGAATCTGTTTTCCATGGGGATTAAGTGGACAAACTGGCAGCCAGATGGTACAGGAAACTTTCCCTCTCTCTCACTGTCTGCGTGGGCCAAGAGATGGTTTTCTCAGCCTCTGCTCACATTCACCATTAAAAAAAACAACAACAACATTTATACACCCACAGACCATATTTTGGTAACTATGTAAATGTGTTCAACTTTAATGCATATTTAAGCATGTTTTGATACCTGTTTAAACCCAAGAACTACATTGCAAAAATCTTGGAATATAACAAATCCAAAGGAGGATTGTATTTTGGTTTCCAGATTTAGTCTGCTGACTATAGATGAAGTCAATTTGCATCAGATTTTCTAGTCATCCTGGTGGTTTAATGCATACCAGAAAATGACTATATTAATGGGTTTCTCTAACTCAGGAAGTGTGATGAAAGTTGTATTCCAGGTGCTTATAGGGACAAAGAGGATTATGCAAACCTCTCACTGGATTCTTGAAAAACATGAATAGCTTAAAGAGGAATGGTTGGATAGGGATGGGGGACTGTGTACAGATGGCTTCCATTCACCCTAATGTTTTGTGTGTGCTTCTTCCACTTCTGCCTGCCCAGATGTAAGGGGTGGGAAAAAAAATTATTGAGCCATATGTAAATCCTTTCATGCATATCCCCTGTATCTTTTACAGGAAATAATTATTCCTGGCTATGTTGTATGTAATGTTTTAATACCTACACATCTAAAGAAGCCCCACTACTCCCAATTCTCTACTTTCTTGTATAATTTTAATTTGGAGTTCTTTGACATAATGTTTCTGTTATTAGCTTTTCTACTACAATGTGATTTTGGTTATATGAGTTTTTGAATAGTATGTTCTATCCATTTTTGTATGCAGTGTTTGGGAAGCCTGCCTTTATTGATCTCACCTAGTAACTCCTTCCCCCCACCCCCCACCCTGGGTTAAGAAATGCTTCAAACGTTTGGAAGTATTTTGTTCTGAAATTGAGTCACTGTGATGGAAAGCTTTCATTTGCCTCCTGTGAAAGCTCAATAAATAGGATAGTTGTGACTTTCTTGCCCAGAAAAGAGAAAAACGGTTTTATTACAATTCCCAGTTCAAGAACTAGAGAGATATGAATTAAAGCTAGAAGCAACTGTATTCTGCAATAAGTCTGGTCCAGAAGGGAGCCTCAAAAGTTGCCTCAACTGGATCAAGATAGTTGTTATGAATGTCTCTGAAAGGTTAAATAGGTTGCTGCCTATTTCATTTCTCATTTTGACATGTGGACAGAAAGACAAGATGCATGACTCAGGGAAAGAAAAAGGGTTGCAGCCATATATCTAGCCAAAACAAAGTCTTGTTGAAAACCGCAACATATACTTACAAGATAGTTTGGGCTTTTAAAATGTGTATATTGTACTCAAGCATATTTGTTATTGAATCAGAAAGATAACTTTGGATGGAAACAGGGATATAGCAAAAGGCCAAGATGGTGCTGAGATGGTATCTGCTATTATAAAATGACACATTATTCTTCCTCTAAATTCCTGTTGGAGATTTATTTTTCTAAAAAAAAGTGAGGGAGATTTCCTTCCCCAGGTCTTCTGGCCCATTGTGTCCTATGGTAATAGCAGGAAGAGTTTTGTTATATTAATGGTATGTATTCTCTTATTTAAAATATTTCAGGACTGCTCTTCCTGCTGTCAGACTAATCTGCTAACCATCATTCAAAATGTCAGCATTTAAAGCATATTCCATAAAGAAAGCTAAAAGTTCAAAACAGTCAATCAAAGCAGAGCCAAGCTCTTTTCACACACTGTCTTCCACTGAATGTAGGAAAGGAGAGTGAAGTCACACTGCTAGGCTCATGCTCAGAATTGTATACCTGCTTCCCAGCCACCATTTAACATGTACACCCCAAGTGTGAAAACCACAATTCTCTTTGTACAAACATTCCTAATCATTAGGAGGTTGAATATGAAGCAGATGGGCATGTGAAGCTGGGGTGGGACAGCAGGTATAATTACCAGCAGATTTCTTTGATCAGTGACATGGGCTCCCTCCCAGGAAAGATCTTTGTTTTTCTTCATTCCCACAGTTTAAGGCATTGGAATTACTTTGGTGTGATTTTTTGGATACAGAGTAAGGGATGTTCATATGATATTGATTTGAAAAAAGATACTGTCCTACTTCTTGCTTTCACTGTATTTCTGATATTTTCCCAAGATTCAAAAGCAAAAATGGATAGTTACATTTGTAAATTTTTACCAATTTTTTTACCAAATATGTGACTTGTTGACCATTTAAGATGTAATTGCTCCACTCCTCTAAAAGGACTATAGCAGTGTGTATTATAAATGAAATTATTCCCAAGTATTAGACTAATTACAAGTGCTTGTGTCCTTTATTTCACTCTGAAAAGAGCACACAAATCTTGATATTCAAGGGCATCCTTTCCATTTGTGAGTCTGAGACATTTGTGTTCATGCGGAGATGAGTACATGTTACTTATTTATATTCACGCTTTTACCCTTATATTATTTTTATGCTTGACACTGTTGTCTCTTTAATCATTTAGATTTCCAGAGGAATAGTGGATAGAAATAACAGGTACAATAGTGGTAGTCATACAAGTATGCAGTATAAGTCTAATTATTCAGTAGCTGTTTACTGAAATAACATGGCTGCTTTGTTTATCAGATTTAAACAGCAGAAGGAAACCACAAACCACCAGGTATTAATTGCCAACCCAGACAGATAGATTTGTCCTGGAGTCAGTAGGTTGATTCCTAATGGAATATAGGAGTAATTTAAATCTCTTTTTTGGGTCGCTGATTATATAATAAAATAAACAAATTGCCTTAAATCCCATTGATGGCTAGAGGTTTAGACTCAGAATGTCTAAATCTGCCTCCCTTCCTTCCTGTTAATTAATATAACAGTTTATATTAATCTGAGAAATGGTAACAGGCTTACTTTTAGGTTATATGCTAAATTTCATGTCTGAACAGAGTGGGATTTCAGCTGGGCTCTCCTGAATTTTGCCTGCTTGCTTCTCTGCAGTGCAATAATAATCATCCAGAAGAAATTGAATGGAGTAAATATGTATTCTTATGCGTTCCTCCGTCCCTCTCTCCCTCATATGCACACATACACGTATACATGCCCAGACGCGTACCCATACACAAACATAATAGCATGTAGTTCATACTGAAAATAGGAACACTTATTCCTATTTATTTATTTGGGGAGATACACACACACGTATTCCTTTACACACTGATGAATGATCTTTGTCTTCTGTATAATGGATTGATATTCTTTTCAGTAGCAGGTCCTGTACTGGAATCTGAAATAAAGAAATATTAACAGGGTGTAAGTTTGCTGTTGTATAAATACAACCATGCTTGTATTTCTTATGGCAGGTTTGGCGGATATTATGGCCTGCTCCCACCATTCTTACTGGCTGGAATTGATTTGAACTGGAGTTCAACAACATCTGGAGCTAACTGAGGTCATTGCTTTCTTACATTAATAACTGCATCTCAATATAGTGAGAAACATTTTAATCTTTTGATTGACTGACCCTTCTGAGGTACCTGAGGTCGCTAGTGCAAGTGAAATTAAAAATAATGCTTATTCCCTTTAAAATCTTTAAATGGTTGGAGACATGGCTATTTGAAGGACTGCCTCTTCCAAGATAAACCTGTTCTTTGAAGAAACGATTTTGCCTTTGCCTTCAGAAGTACTTTGTCAGAGACACTGAAAGTAATACACAACAGGTTTTTTTTTAGCAGTGGCTTATGAACAACTTTAGTAATTAATAATGAATATGTGGGGATGCACAAAATCATCTGCAAAATTCTCAAGACACAAAGAGGAACAAAACAGGGCAGTTTTTACTATGGAGTGGTACCAGCAAACAAGTATCTCCTTCTGGAAAAGACTGACTGACCCATATAGAGAGGAAAACCCAACTAAAGGATGCAAACTGCACAGAGGTTGCACAAATTCACACACTTAAACAAGCTGTATGTAGTCAAGAAACAGCGTGAAATGAAGGTGTAGAGAGAAGAGGAAATGCAGGCATGTATGAAGTCCATGCTGGAAACAGGAAAGCAGCTTCAGGGAATGGGGGGGAAATGAGATAAGCACACTGTAGTACTGTTGCTGTGCAGTGTTCTTGAATTGGTAAATGCCCTCGAGATTAGAGGAGAACTAGATTTGACATAGAAGCTGTTGGGTATGTACAATTGAAGGAAGGAAAACAGGGAAAGGGAATGGGAAATCAAAGCCAGCTCTCAAAATAGGTGAAAACACAATACACTTCCCCAGAAAAAGCTGCATCATTTGAAGGGGAAAGATGTTCCAGCTTTAGCCAGGAGCAAGACAGCAAGAGCATCCGCCTTTGGCACTCATACTTAGACATAGGAACTTTGAGGGAATTAAAAAAGGAAGTGCAGGAATTTGAAGGAGGACTTGGAGACACAGGGAACCACAACAAATTGTGATTATGTCAAAATGACACCATCCCTGCAGTAACATCATGGCACAAATCCTGGCCTTATGAACTTGTGTCTCAGTGCCTGATTCAAGTATGTACAGGGACATCGTGATGGAAGTTTCTTCTCTTGACCTCCCCCTTCTCCCCAGTGTGGAAATATGTGCCTGGTGATATCCTAATTGTATGAGCTGTATCAAGGTCAAGGCAACCTTAACTCTTCCACCCACGACTGCCCCCCAAAAGCCAAGCATCTATTGGAATGACTGTACAGTGACCTACAAAACCAGTAAAGATGCCAGTTCTTACAGAGAGTATTTCCTAATTTTCATCAGTAACTGTTACTGGTATATCAACATGTATCTCATGAACTTGCAGGCCAAGTATATCAAGAAGAAATTGGGATATGTATCATATAAAAATATGAACTCCCACACAATTCAGCCTTTTTTTTCCAATCTGGGGAGATTTTAAGAAAAATTGGATGTCTTAAGCCTTTAAATCCCTCAAAACCTGTACTGTCTATGGAGAGGGCAAATGAGGGAAGCTCTACCCCTTTTGTACATGCATCATGATGTCACATGCGTGTACAGAAGGGGCAAAGTTTATGGCATGTCACTGCAACTTTGTATTCATCATTTAATGAAAGCAGTGGATCCTGCAAATGCCGCTGCTAAAAACACAAGGAAGTACAAAAGGTAGGGCAGGAAGCTGTAGTAGAGCTTCCAAGCAAAGAAAGGAAAAGATTGCCCATTTCTCTCTTAAAATGTACCCACTGTTGGAGCAGAAAAATATCTAAATATGCTATCACAATCCAATTAAAATTAAACTGTTTTAATTTAATAATTATAAATATTTATCTTCCACTAGCTAAAACAAGATTCCAAATTAAACATATTTGAATAGAACTGGAATAATATATGTATTCAATCTCCTTCTTAAATTCCCCCATACACATGTGATTCTGGGTTATTTAAATGCCAGAATTGGCCATAACAATGAAGTATTGGCAACCAGGTTCCCTTATTTATCTCACAAAACTTGGGCAAATGGATTGAATGATAGACAGTCAAAAGATCAGACCATCACCTATGCTGGCTCTTGTTTAGCCACTTTGTAATAAGTTAAATTTAATAACCTTAAATGGTCCAACAGCCCATGATAATCCTGGTAAATTCATGTTTACCTGTGGGAGGGAAGCAAGCAACCCAACATTATTATCCAGATGTTCTTCATGAAGGCAGTTTATATTGCAGGATTCTTTGGGCAGAACACTTAAGTAATTATTAGAGTTTTAAACCCTACTCAAGCTTTAGATTGTAGATCATGTATAACAAAAGATGGAAGTTTTACAGAAAAAATAACTTCTTTTAATATTCTAACAAATTTAACCAATAAAACTTTAGTATCCAGAGAATCCACTACATCAAAGAAATACCTGGCTGAGTATTACTTCCAGCTGGTTTGATGCAGAATGTGCCACTGTTCAGGAAAAAAATAAATAAGAGCTTTATATTTAGCATACAGAAGTCGACTTTACAACAGCTCTTTTTAAGATATTATGAACTGAAGAAAAATTATAAGCTACTAATTCACCAGAAGAAACAGAAAGCAGGCAACCTGTTTCTTTATCTTCTACAGAGGTTTCAGTGCATCTTAGAATGCAGGCTTGCTGTCATATTTTTCATCATCTTATGACTAGAATTCTGCAAAATGTTCTGCATGGAGCTATACTTTAAATCAAATGGTGAGAGAAATGGCTGGCTGTCTACACTAGACAGTGACTCACCAGGTGCCCACAAAATGCCCGTGAAACTGGTCTGAAAGCAATGAAAGATTAATAACACGGCTACTAATTTCCAATATTTACCTTGCTTGTGTAAATACCCTCAGTGAGAAAAGGACATTGGCAAGTGTAAAAAAACCCACAACTAATGACGTGATGTGAACCCCTAGTTATCTCTTAGAATACGGCACATAAAATGCCATCTATCCATCCATCCCCAGGAGTCTGACATTAAGATATAGCAAATGGCATGAATGAGACGGGAGACTGACTTTTATTATTCCATCAAGATGTAGAAACTGATATGCAGTAGTGAATCAAAATACTAAAAATCTCCCTGATATGTTTTATTCAGATTGTATAAATGGGACCATAATTTAACTCTGCTTGCAATAAATGAAACATAATTTGAGCTCTGATTATTCATGTAAATGAATATTAAAGAACTCAGTAACCTTGTTTTTATAACTGCATGAAAAAAATACAAGTTATCCAATATCATATGCAAAGGCATCGTTTTCTTGAAAATGGAAAATCTAATTTGACCAACACGATTGTTTCCAGCAAAGGAATATTTTTCTTCTTAAACACATTATACTATATTATGTTTCCCAGAGTAATTTCTGACCTTTCAGAAGCCAATCTTTCCACATGCATAAATGCTTTTTTCACTGTCACTGGGTGAATTTATTATGCAAATAATTTTTTTAAAATAATAATTTACATATACAGAATTCAGTGTTTCATGCTTCTGAAAGAAGGAATGATAAGATTTCTCATTTCCATAAGTAAAATTCAGCTCTGTTAAATAGTAAATATCACAATAATTTACTAATCTAGAATTCATGATCCTTCATTGGATCATAACATTTCTCTAATTAAATTTAATTCCTGTACATGGAAAGTGATGCCAGTTTATTTAGTGAAATTTAATTTATAGAATGTGGCAACTTTTGTATCCATCACAAGAATATATATTTTAAAAAAATTCCACATCAGACTTGTTAGCTAACTGGTCCTTTTTTTTTAAGTTAATGGGACCATTAACTATATTTGTTTACTGAAATATATTTAAAGTTATCTTGTAATATATTTATTGTTATATTTACTGTAATATTTTCACAGTTAACTGTAATACATTTGTTAGATTTTTTCCCCCCTGGGGCTTATAAGCAGCTCCAATCCAAGAGGAGACTGATGGCTTATGTATAAATCTTACTGCTCTGTCTGACTATGCCCCATTAATATTATCAATTACTGTCAGTGTGATTTTGAAATACACGTGTTTTTTTAATTACAATTTTTCTTTCCTTGAGTAGCTAGTTTTCCTTTTGGGATTTTTTTTAAATTTAAATTTTTTAAAATCAATCCAGAGGTTTACAGTTTTGCCATTTTTCCAGTTATCTGAGGTAGTATGGTCAGCTCTCAAATCAACTGCCAGGTTTACTGACAAGTTTTGAACTGGCTACTTTCTCTGTGCTAAGCAAAGACCTTAACTTCTCTGTGATTTCACCAGTGCTTGTAAAGGATGGTATAGAAACTATTAGACTGCATGATAAGCACTGGCTTGCTTGAAGAGTTAGGGAAAATAGCCTGTAAAATAGCCAATTAACTGCTGAGGTTAGTCTGCAACAAACTGAAGTCTTCTGGTTCAAGCAGATGTGAACATTCAAGGCAACATGATAAGGAAAAGTGTGCTACAGAAGTGGAGCAGAGAAACACATCCTGAGGTTGCTTTGAAGGTGAATGTGGGGTTAATACAGGCCCATGTCATCTATTTCAGACCTCCAATAGCAGTTGCCTGCACATTATGGTGATGGGACAGTCAGGAAGTACAGAAAAGCCCTTACTCTTGATCCAATTCAATATCTACAGCTACTCTGAAAATGAAATATGGTGTGAATGTTATATTTGAACAGTTAGACAATGTAGGTAGAGAAATTTTAGTTCCAGAGGAACAGAAATAACAAGATCAAAATAGTTTATAAGACTTTCATATTTTTGGTGTGCTTCATAGCATTATCTAGTTGTAATCCGCACAGTGTTAATATTGTTAACTCCACATTGTAGATGAAGGAACTGAGCCCACTAAAAATTATGACAGTAGTAGCAATCAAACCCAGGAATCTTTTGATTCATAGCTGACTTTCTCAATGACTATGCCATACTAGTTCTCACTACTTCTCAAAAGAACAACATCTTTCCTTGGTTTCAAATTTGAATTGAACTGTTCATTTTTATGTTTTGTGTATTTTTAATAAAACAACAGGATCTTATGGGATACTTAACATATTTAAAACATGTAATCGTAAGTGAATAACTGAATTGATTATTTTCTTATGAACTTTCTAATGGATTTTCTATGCTTTGCTATATTTGGGGGAATGTCTCTACCTTTAAAAAACTATGATGTCAGAAGATAGAGAGGAACACTTAATTGGGTCTAGGCCAAAGACATTAGGGAGCAAATGAATGACAAAATGAGTAAGCAAATTCAAAACCATGTAATATCTCTGTAGGTAAAAAAAAAGATTTTAAATTAGTCAGGAGATTTACTCAAGGAAATGTGTGTATGTGTATTTTATCACATACAAACTGGCATTATTCTTTTTATTAGAAACTGGCCTTCTTACATAGGTGAAACGATATGAGGGCTCTGAATATTCAGTAAATTCTGAATCACCTAAGAATTCTAAAATATTAAAACACATAACTATTTTTTAAAGTGGGTTTAATTACTTATTTGTTTATGTCCCTTTAATATAAACAATGCAGTTGTTTATAAATATAACTATGGTTTTTAAAAAAGCAGAGGGTACAGCACAACCAAAATAACTGCCTTGGTAGCTGGAGAAACAGCTGGATAGCAGCACATTCGCTGATGAACTGGGATGTGCAAAGGGGTAATAGGAGCTGCAATTAACCCCGTGCAAGCACATCAGTGCTGACTGAACGATGATCCCTTTCAAATGTCAGCTGACTGCACTACACCAAGGGCGATTCTCTTAATGGTAAATATGCACTTCCGTGAGGAGTCTTCTCCCTCCCCATTGCTTTCACTGGCATGCAGTGATGATGGACTTCTTTCTTCTTCTTTTGACTTCTAAAATGCTTTTCTGGAGTTCCTGAATCCAATGCACAGTTGGGAACTCTTTGCTCCATGTTTTTTTAAGAGTCCACTATAATCTGTAGCATTACTCTTGGATCTATGACTGTCAATTCTTGAATAAATGAATATATAGCAGGAGCCTTAAGAATCCGAGCTCAAGTATGGGCAGGTATCCTACAGCCAGAGTAGCACTTACCACTTGTTTTAGCCAGAGCTTTGTGCCACTGCATTCCACTGAGGAGGGACTAAGTGGCAATGGACTGGCAGCTCTGGATGGGACACTGCAAGGCTGACTATACATCCCTGCGGAAGATCCATTTGGCAGCTTCTAATAGTGGGATTTAGACAGCATTCAGGGCCAGCCTTTTCCTGGCCCAGCCTCATTTCTTTAACCCTGTCCTATGGAACCTCCTGCCCTCCTAATAAAAGTCTATAGATGAAGGAAAAAGACAATGTCACCACTGTAAAATGTTGGCTTTAGCACAGGCGGTTGTAGTGATATTTGTTGAGGAACTTCGATCAAGCAAATTTCTCAGACTGCTAATAGGAAACCCTTCCTGGAGGAGGCTCAAGACTGCCTGAATACATTGCATTGGGGTGAGCAGCAGCGGGCCAAGGCCTTAGCATTCACAAGATACCTGCTATTCCTCTGGGGAATTACAGTAATAATTCAATTCTATACTGCCTTTAGGTCAGAGTTCTTCTCCGCAAGCATCATAAACTAGGACAAACAAACACTTTTGGCTGGCTTGCCTTTTCAGTATGGCGTTCACAAGGGCACGCTGCAATAGATGGCTCTTCCTGTATTACGTTGCTGTCAGTCTTCCATGGTGCTGCCTTGGATGGCATCCAGATCTGTCAGCTCTGTAGGCTCCTTCAGCCTGCCTTATGCTGGAAATGCCTCTGGCTGTGGCTCCTTTTTTTCTAGCAAATTGGTTTGGGTAGGCTGACAATGACACCTGGCTGCTTGCCACCATGCCTTGGTTAGGTACTTCAACTGCAGCAGCGGGGAAACAAATTCTTCTGTGTGTAGCTCAAACAGGCCCATAGGATCTGATGGCCCTTTTTCTTTCATTTATTTTCCTCCCACAGCTTTTAGCACAGGAGGATCAACTGTTCTGTGTAAATAGCGATTTCCAAATGAACCTAAATCAAAGTAGTTTTTATGCTCCTCTTGGGAAATATATGCTGTGCATTTTAAAGAGCTCACACAAATGCTTTTATTTGATTCTGGCTTAGCACTTTTCATCTAAAGATTAAGAAGCTCTTCTCAAACTGTAATTATAATTTTTATTTACAATTTCCTATGAAGTTGGGTTTTTTTCACGATTTTTGCAGAGAGTGACACATTTGCTGTTCTGTCTCAGACAACAAAATGCATTGGGGCCAGGCCTGATATCCATTCTTTGGATTTTTCTACTAAAGAAGGTTTCCACATTTTAGTGAAGGAATCTAATTCTTCTGTGTCAGGGGACCTTGAGCATATGAATCAAGTTGGAAATATATCAATAAACAGCCTACAGTGATATGCCAAATGCTGTTTTGTTTAAATTATGGTTATGCAGCAAGATAGTTTATCTTGAAGAAGAGTATTCTTCAACTAGGCATTTTGAACTGTTTTGAGCTTCTTTTAAACTTGTATTTTATTTACATTGTTTTAATTTTAATTGCGCTACTTTAATTTTCTTTTGTATTTTTACTGTGTGATTACCACCTTGATTATTCTGCTTAGTATAAAAACACAGAAACATCAAACATATAGCTAGATTTGATGAATTAACTGTCCTTTCTCACTAGCACTGAATTAAGGCTGTTATCCGTTTTCCTCCCTTTGAATTAAGGAACAGCTTGGGCATTTATAGACAAATTCATAAAATTATCATAAAGTTTGGCTTTAGTATGTTTTGTTGCAATTTCTCATATATCAAACGAACATAAGAACCTTATAATTAATTTGTAATATATTTTCTAGAAGTATAAAACAGGCTAATTTAGAATATTAAATGCTACTTGGGAAAACTGATGTGCTTGTAGATATTTTATAAAGAAAAAGATAAATTCATCAGATGAATTATTCAGAACGATTTATTTGTTTGGCTCTGTGGAATTGATTATATATATACAAATTTGCTAGAAGGAAAGATGTAGAAAATAAAAGCTACTTTTCTGTACAGTCAACACAATTCCTTCTCATCTGTAGGGTTTTTTATTTTATTTTATTTTATTTTTTTCAGTAATGCATTAAGATATCCTAGACTCACATTACCAATCCAGGAAGAATGATTTATATTAAAATCTGTTGGTTTAACTTGGACTAGATGTGCATTTTTCTTGAATTATCTAAAATGTAAACCTTCAGGAAATAAATCTCAAAATGGAGATAAAAATAAATTGTGGTTCTAAGAGTTATAGCTATAACCCAACCATTAGAAAAAAAAATTGCATATTATAAGTTTGCATAATCAGATACCTTCTAGTATAGTAGCATACTGTATAAGATTTATAGGAGTCGAAATCCATTTTAAGGGCATTGATGTATGTTCAATACAAATCATCCTTATTGAAAAACAATATTGGGAATATCATTATGCAAAGATCATAATATGAATGAACTAAATGTGAAGTTTTTTGCAGAAATTTCTTGTGATAGATTGATTTGGTTGCTTTTGGTTGCTGTAAACCCAGAGCACTATGGGAAATATTTAAGGATTTGAAGTTGAAGATTATAGGGTTTATAATCTCTAGTCCTACTAGAGAGATATTTGTGAAAGAAGCTATTGAAGTGATATTATTGGAACTTGTCTTGAACAAAATTTATGAACTAAAATTACTTTGCCGATATTGGCCCTTTTAACATCACTCAAGAACACACTGAGCAATGCTGACTCAGTATACAGTAGCTTCATTTGTTCATATTTATTCTTATGTATTTTCTTCCTTAGGGAATCTCAGAAATCATAAATATGATAATACATTAAAAAATAAGAAATACTTACATGTTATTTTTTAAGCAGCCCTGAAGGAAGGCCACAATGTACTTGAAAGAAAATAAATAATGGGTCCCTATGGAACACCCAATACATGGCTACAGCAGCTTGTCAAAAGCTATACATTGGTTCTACCACTGGATGCTGTAGGCCCGTAAACACCAATTTATAGGAAACACAAATGAAAATATTGTAATTCTGCTGCTTTCCTGCTTGTGGTCTTTCTGTAGGCATCAGGTTGTCCACTGCAGAAAAATGGTAGGACTTTAGTCCAATCCAGCAAGGGTTTGTTAATGTATTACATGAAGCAGTGGGTTGACAACCTGTAGCAGAAAATATGGTTGCTGGTTACTGAAATACAAGGAAAAACTTTACAATTATAGAGCTCACAAAAATTGCAGTTTAGCTCTGCAGTTTGCTGAATAGGCACTATGAGGGAATCTTGTTACGTTACGACCAATAAGAAGCATTTTACTGGTAGTGAAACCAACTGTAATAGGAGTCTTTATATCTTTGATTTTGGCATTTTCCTTGTACAGTAAAGAAAATGTTACACTCTAAGGCTTTAGTCCTCTGAGCTATACGACTCGATGTCAGAAGTCTAAGTTTAAATCCACAAACTTCAGAAATGGCTAATTTACCTGTTCCAGAAGCTTCCAGCTTCCACAATTCTGTAGTATGGCCTGAATGGAAAGAAAGATTTGTCTGCTCCAGACAGATGACAAAGTTCCAAAAAGAAGAAAAAACTGTACAGGTAAGCTCTTTTCTCTTATGCTGCAGGGTATGAAGCAAATAACATTTATAAATCCTTTACTTTTGAAGAAGAGAGCCAAAATAATAAATATGAGACCGCTTTGACTAAATTGGATGCTCATTTTATTCCAAAAAGGAATGTGTACTATGAGAAGGCCAGAGAATACAACTTCATTAAAGGCCTTTAGAAGCTCGCAGAACATTGTGATTTTGAGGAGAAAAAGGAGGACCATTTTAGAAACAGACTTATGCTGCTGAGGATTGTAGACAAAGGTCTGTCTGAAAGCATGCAACTCATAGAAAACTGAACTTTTCATAAAGCCTTTGAAACAGCAAGACAGCCAGAGCAAATAAAACATAGGCCAGAAAGCAGAATAAACTTGAATTCATCTTGGAGGAATTCCCACAATCCCCTTTTCTAATAGTGGAAACAGGAGCAGCCATTTTACAAAGGTAAATGTCATTTCTACATCTTGGAAAGCTGAACAAAAGAAACCCCAGGCAATGCAGCCTAATCATTTTAAGACCACATAGCAGAAAAAATGCACCCACTCCAGTCAGTCTGTACAAGATGTGGGAAGATCCTCAACATTTGAAGGGTTAGTCCAATGCAAGAAACTTTAAAAGTATTGCATGTTGTACATAAATGGTACAATTAGTTATCACACAGATGAAAGACCAGTTTCTCTGGGACTTCTGGAGTGGAAACATGGAGGATTAGCATGTCTCCATGTATTGAGGATGACGCAGAGGCAAAGACCAGCAGCCAGGTGGTGTGCTTGAGTTAACAGAGCTTCTCCAGACAAGGAGAAAGCCATGAGATTACCCACTTAAGCTTCCAAGGACAGCTCCTTGTGAGGAAACCCACAGGATCCAGGAGCCGTAGGAGAAAACAGCATGCGCGCAGCAGCAAGTGAAGGCTGTTTAAAGGACACTGGATTCATCCAATCCATTTTCTAAAGCACTTTTCGATGGTGAAAATTTAAAGTGTAAGGAGACTCTTCAAAGCAGCAGAGCACCCAAAGTTAGCTGGGTGAGCGTACCTTCGATCTGTGGTCCCTTAAAACCTGGATGTGTCAACCAGCCTGGGGGTCGCAAGGGAACAGTAATCAGGTGAGGTGGCTCCATTGTTCATAATCTGATGCTCTCTCTTAGCCTTTTCATAATATCAATTTTTGTACTTTTTGAATATTTTTAAAATTATTTTTTAAGGTCTGTCTGTACACTGCCCAGAGTCACGTCATGTAAGATGGGCTGCCATATAAATATGATAAACAAACAAATAAATAAAACATTAAAGTAAAAAGTAAGGATATAACTATAAAGGCTTAAAAAGAATTAAAAGCAAAAGGCTTGCTGGGAGTTTGAAATACAAACTTTTTAACTTTTTAAAAAGTTAAAAACAGATTCAGGGGACAGTTATATTAGGAGTATTATTTTATTTTAACTTTTGAATTAATTACATAAAAAATACATATCTCAGTGGGAAAGAGAATTGTTTAAATTTGATAAGGAGGATGATTGGCTGACTTTGTTAAAGAGATAAGTGAAGAAAGAAGGGAAACAGGAAATTGTGGAAGATCATGTAATTACAGAAGTACAGAGTGCCGAAAGGGATAAAAGAGTTATGGGCATAGGAAAAAAAAGAGTCTCTTCTATTCTTTATCTCTCTTTTCTGGGTTACAAATTAGAAAAAAAAAATGGCTACTACTAGAAATCCAGCCCCTTCATGGATCACTGCCTTGTCGTGGCGAAGGAGCTTGCGTAACTCAGTGAAGCCATGAGCTATACCGTGCAGGGCCACCCAAGACGGACAGGTCATGACAGAGAGTTCTGACAAAATGTGGTCCACTGGAGAAGGAAATGGCAACCCACTCCAGTATCCTTGCCAAGAAAACCCCATGGACAATGTTAAAAGGCTAAAAGATATGACGCCAGAAGATGAGCCCCTCAGGTCGGAAGGTGTCCAATATGCTACTGGGGAAGAGCGGAGGGCAATTCCAAGTAGCTCCAGAAAGAGTGAAGCAGCTGGGCCAAAGCCGAAAGGATGTTCAGCTGTGGATGTATCTGGAAGCGAAAAGAAGGTCCGATGCTGTAAAGAACAATATTGTATGGGTACCTGGAATGTAAGATCTATGAACCAAGGCAAGCTGGATGTGGTCAAACATGAGATGACAAGATTGAACGTCGACATCTTGGGAATCAGTGAACTGAAATGGACGGGAATGGGCAAATTTAATTCGGGTGACCATTATATCTACTACTGTGGGCAAGAAACTCTTAGAAGAAATGGAGTTGCACTCATAGTCAATAAGAGAGTGGGAAAGGCAGTAATGGGGTACAACCTCAAAAATGACAGAATGATCTCAGTGCGTATCCAAGGCAAACCATTCAATATCACAGTCACCCAAGTCTATGCCCCAACCACTGATGCCGAAGAAGCTGAAGTTGACCGCTTCTATGAAGACCTACAACACCTTCTAGAACTAGCACCAAAAAAAGATGTCCTTTTCATCATAGGGGATTAGAATGCTAAAGTAGGAAGTCAAGGAGTAATCGGAATAACAGGCAAGTTTGGCCTTGGAGTACAAAATGAAGCAGGGCAAAGTTCTGTCAAGAGAACAGGCTAGTCATAGCAAACGCTCTTTTCCAACAACACAAGAGACGACTCTACACATGGACATCACCAGATGGTTAATACCAAAACCAGATTGATTATATACTTTGCAGCCAAAGATGGAGAAGCTCTATACAGACAGCAAAAACAAGACCAGGAGCTGACTGTGGCTCAGATCATGAGCTTCTTACTGCAAAATTTAGGCTTAAATTGAAGAATGTAGGGAAAACCACTAGACCACTCAGGTATGACTTAGATCATATTCCTTGTGAGTACACAGTGAAGGTGATGAATAGATTTAGAGGATTAGATTTGGTAGACAGAGTGCCTGAAGAACTATGGATGGAGGTCCGTAACATTGTACAGGAGGCAGCAACTAAAACCATCCCAAAGAAAAAGAAATGCAAGAAAGCAAAATGGCTGTCTGATGAGGCTTTACAAATAGCTGTGGAAAGAAGGAATGCGAAAAGCAAGGGTGAAAGGGAAAGATACAAGCAACTGAATGCAGATTTCCAGAGAATAGCAAGGAGAGATAAGAAGGCCTTCTTAAATGAACAATGCAAAGAAATTGAGGAAAACAATAGAATGGGGAAGACTAGAGATCTCTACAAGAAAATTGGAGATATGAAAGGAACGTTTAGTGCAAAGATGGGCATGATAAAGGACAAAAAAGGCAGGGACCTAACAGAAGCAGAAGAGATTAAGAAGAGGTGGCAAGAATACACAGAAGAACTATACAAGAAAGATCTTAATGTCCCTGATGTCCACGCTGGTGTGATCACTGACCTTGAGCCAGACATCCTAGAGAGTGAAGTCAAGTGGGCCTTAGGAAGCATTGCTAACAACAAAGCTAGTGGAGATGACAGTATTCCAGCTGAGTTATTTAAAATACTAAAAGATGATGCTGTTAAAGTGCTGCGCTCAATATGCCAGCAAGTTTGGAAAACGCAACAGTGGCCACGGGATTGGAAAAGGTCAGTTTATGTTCCAATTCCAAAGAAGGGCAATGCCAAAGAATGCTCAAACTATCGCACAATTGCACTCATTTCACATGCTAGCAAGGTTATGCTCAAAATCCTACAAGCTAGGCTTCAGCAATACATGAACTGAGAACTACCGGATGTACAAGTTGGGTTTCGAAGAGGCAGAGGAACTAGAGATCAAATCGCCAACATTCGCTGGATCATGGAGAAAGCACGAGAGTTCCAGAAAAATATCTACTTCTGCTTCATTGACTATGCAAAAGCCTTTGATTGTGTGGATCACAACAAACTGTGGCAAATTCTTAAAGAGATGGGAGTACCAGACCACCTTACCTGTCTCCTGAGAAATCTGTATGCGGGCCAAGAAGCAACAGTTAGAACCGGTCATGGAACAACCGATTGGTTCAAAATAGGGAAAGGTGTACGACAAGGCTGTATACTGTCACCCTGCTTATTTAACCTATATGCAGAGTACATCATGAGAAATGCCAGGCTGGAAGAATCACAAGCCGGAATTAAGATTGCAGGGAGAATCATCAACAACCTCAGATATGCAGACGATACCACCCTAATGGCAGAAAGTGAAGAAGAACTAAAGAGCCTCTTGATGAGGGTGAAAGAGGAGAGTGCGAAAGCTGGCTTGAAACTCAACATTAAAAAAACTAAGATCATGGCATCTGGACCCATCAATTCCTGGCAAATAGAAGGGGTAGAAATGGAAGCAGTAACAGACTTCATTTATTTGGGCTCCAAGATCACCGCAGACGGAGACTGCAGCCATGAAATTAAAAGACGTTTGCTCCTTGGGAGGAAAGCTATGGCAAACCTAGATAGCATATTAAAAAGCAGAGGCGTCACCTTGCCGACAAAGATCCGCATAGTCAAAGCTATGGTTTTTCCAGTAGTAATGTATGGCTATGAGAGCTGGACCATAAAGAAGGCTGAGCGCCGAAGAATTGATGCCTTTGAACTGTGGTGCTGGAGAAGACTCTTGAGAGTCCCCTGGACTGCTAGGAGGTCAAACCAGTCAGTCTTAAAGGAAATCAACCCTGATTGCCCATTGGAAGGATCGATAATGAAGCTCAAGCTCAGATACTTTGGTCACCTAATGCGAAGAGAGATCTCTTTGGAGAAGACCCTGATGCTGGGAAAGATTGAAGGCAAAAGGAGAAGAGGACGGCAGAGGATGAGATGGTTAGATAGCATCACTGAAGCAATGAGCATGAAACTGAGCAAACTCAGGGAGGCAGTGAAAGACAGGAAGGCCTGGCACAATATGGTTCATGGGGTCACGAAGAGTCGGACATGACTTAACGACTAATCAACAACAACAGAAATCCAAAGAAAGTTACAGAAGAGAGGAGAGGATCATTTACAGAGGGATAACAAATAGAAAAAAGGATTACACCAGAGTCTTTACAAAGCATGTTTGAAGAATTAGGGAAGAATATTACAGTATCAGTACCTGCATCAGTGTCTGCATCAGTCAAACAAGACCTGGCTACTCTTGCAGAGAGAATGGAGGAAAGATTTACAAATATGGAAGAAAAAATGGGGGAAAAAATCTGGAAGAATCTGTAATACAGATGAGTGGATAGGTTAAAAAAATCAAAGAAAAAATAGAAATTTTGGAAAATAAGGCAGAAATAATAAATTGATAGAAAAGGATTTAGACAATGTGGTATTATTAGAATTAAGAGAGAAATAATTTTGTTTAAGACCGAGAGTGGAGAGAAATAATTTTATTTAAGATGAAGAGAAGTTCCAGGGGAACTGAAAGCAGTTCCAAAGGTGAAGATATGAGAGAGTTGTGGAATCCCTAACAGATTTTTTTGGAATGGAATAAAGAATATAGTATATGGATGCAGAAGTGGACAAAATGTACAGAATTAATATGAGATATGCAAAATTAAGAGACATATACTTGCATCAGGAAGAAGACAAGATGCCAGGTTCTACAACACTTTAATACTAAATAAAGGATAAATAACTCAGAAATAATTGTGTTCAAAGATATTCATTAGAATACTGTGCAAGAGAAAAGAATATACTTTTTTGACAAACTTAAACAGAAGAGGATATCATTGCCTTAGGACAAACTGGAAGGAATAATTGCAACTTTTAATCAACAGAGATACCAACTTAACTCAGTCCAAAAGGTGAGAGATTTTTATGAAAGGTTCAAAGAGGAGATGGAGAAAGTGGATCAAAAGCAGGGAACTATACAACAAATACAGCAAGAAGATGAGGAAGAGGTTGGGCACTACCAGCATAGACTTTTCTAAGCTTATAAAATACATATTGATTTTAAATGCCTAATGTGGAATATAAATGGGGCAAATGCACCTGAAAAAAGAAAGACGGTATTCCATTATTAAAAAAAAATTAAAACAAGATGTAATTTGCCTACAGGAAATGTATATAAGAAAAAAATATAAAAAATATTTTATTGCTAAAGTTTGGGACAAGAATTTACATCAGCAGGGACAGCCAAGAAAAATGAAGTTGTTTTATATATAAGCCCAGTCATAACCAAAATTGATAATGAACAATGACCATGGCAGATATGTAGGGTTTGAAATCAATTGGAATAAAACTAAAATTATGATATGCGCCAAATGACAACAAAGCCATGTTTTTTTAAGAGACTTACGGTAAAACTGATAGAATTGTCCTATGAAAATTGGTATTTTTTGAAAGTTTGGAATGGAGTGGTTTGCCCACAGAAAGATAGAACTTATGTGAAAGGAATTAAATTATCACAAGGTAAATTGCTAAAATTATTTTTTTGCAATGATGGACAACTTTAAGTTTATAGATGTACAGAGACATAAAAATGGCGATTCCAAAGAATATACATACTTTTCTGAAAGGCACAGATCTTTCTCAAGAGTAGATACGTTTTGGATTTCTAAGAAACTTACTACATGTACTAATAAAGTGGAGATATTATCAAAACCTTTTTCAGATCTAACCCAGTGACTTTAATATATAAGAGCAAAGGTAGAACTTACAGATGGCTGCTAAATGAAACTTTGCTACAAAAAGAATAAATAATTAAAAACTGTAAAAAGAAGCTGAAAGAATTATTTCAGATGAATTTATAATAAAGGCATGAATATAAGCATTGTATGGGATACAAGTAAAGCCTTTATGAGAGGACAGTTTACACAGCAAAATAGTAAAGTGAAAAGACAAAGAGAAGAGAAGATGCAAAATTTTTTAATGGAGATAGAAATGAAAGAAGAGGAATTAAAGAGGTCTCCAGGAAGGGAAAATATCTCACAGCAAATTAAACTTCTACAATCCCAGCTTTCTGTGTTAATTATTAAAGAAATGGAAATTATTTTTTATTTTGCAAAACAGAATAATTTTGAGTTAGCTTATAAGCCAGGGAAATGGCTAGCATATAAATTGAGAAAATAAAGTGAGAAGAAAATGACATTAAAATTACAAAATGAGAATGCTATGGTAACAGATAATACAAATATGCATAGAATATTCCATCAGTATTATACAAAACTTTATAAAGGAGAAGAAATTTCCCTGGCAAAAGTAGATGAATATTTAAAGAAACAAAAATTACCAAAGATACTGGATAAACAAAAGCAGATAATGAATGGACCTATAACAATAAGGGAAGTCTGTGAGGCTATAAAAAAGATTAAATTAGGGATAGCTTCTGGCTCAGATGGATTGTTAACCTCCTTATAAATATTTTGAAGATAAATTGTTACAACCTCTTCAAAAATGATGAATTCCATTTTGAATAGTGGAAGGATACCAGAAAGTTGGACAGGTGCAAATATAGCATTAATTCCTAAAGAAGGCCAAGACCAACTTTATCAAAAAATTATCCACCAATATCTTTATTGAACAACGATTATAAAATATTTGCTATGGTTTTAGCTGAAAGGATGAAAAGTGTCTTGTAAAATTTTATACATGAAGATCAGTGTGGCTTTTTGTCTAAAAGACAGTTAAGACACAATATTAGAAATATTCTTAACATATTAGAATATTTGGAACATCATAATGAATAACAATGCATTGATATTTCTTGACATGGAGAAAGCATTTGATAACTTGAACTGGACTTTTCTGTTTAAAATTTTATAAAATATGGAATTTGGAGAAAATTTTATTAAATGGGTGAAATCAACATATACCTTACAAACAGCACAAATTATAGTTGATGGTGAATTGACAAAACTCTGTGAAATACAGAAAGGGACAAGACAAGGATGCCCACATTTGCCATTGCTATTCATTCTGGCTCTTGAAGTTTTGAATAGAGATATAAGACAAGATGAGAGAATAGCTGGGGTGAAGGGCAAAAAAGAAGTATATATTAAATTAAGGGCATTTGTGGACAATTTGGTTTTAATTTTGGAAAATCCTATGGAAGGAATAGATATATTAATGGAAAAATTAAAGGAACTTGGTGTGTTAGCTGGATTTAAAATTAATAAGAAGATGTTAACAAAAAACATGAATATGGAAGATCAAAAAGAATTGATTGCAAAAACTTGTTTTCAAATTGAGAAAAAAGTATAATACTTGGGCATTATTATGACTGATATGAATTGTATGTTATTTCAGAATAATTATGTCAAGGTATGGAGTGAAATTAAGGAAGATTTATTAAAATGGGGAAAGTTACGATTATCATTGTTTGGAAGAAATTCTATGATAAAAATCAATGTGCTACCTAGAATGATGCTTTTATTTCAAACAATAGCTGTTTTGAAAAATGAGGCACCTTTTAAGCAATGGCAAAAAGACATATCTAGATTTATATAGCAGGGTAAGAAACCAAGGATTAAATATAAAATTCTTCAAGAAGCGACTTTTTTTATTGGGACTTATGGTCATTTAGAAAAGACGTATGGAAGGCTGATTTTATATATGGCAACTGCAGCAAGATTATTATGTGCACAAAGATGGAGAAATATTGAGATACCTACAATGGAGGAATGGATTGTGAAAATGGCAGAATTAGCAGAGATGGCAAAACTGTCCTGTTTGGTCAGGGACAAAACAATAAGTACTTTTATAAAAGACTGGAAACCTTTTATGGACTTTTTGCTGAATGGTGATTTCTGGATTTCATAATTGAAAAAGGATTGAATAAGGGGCTGAAGGGATTATGGTAATGTTGAGGGAGGAGGGATAATGAGTTTGTAACTGCTGTAAAGAAGGGCGGAAGTTGCTTCTTTAATTCTTTTTCTTTCTTTAACTGTATTTTTTTCTGCACTTTTTCTTCTTTTTTTCTTTATATATTTCTGTATTTGTCTTTTATTTATGTAAAAACTCTCAATAATTTTTTTTTTAGATGGAAGACCTGCTTTTCTTAGGCTCTACTATTTGCAAAGTCACTGAACCTGCATGGAAAATCAACTTTACAATAGTGACATTATTATTCATTTCAAAGTAGATTCCAGGACAGATGTCACTGTTATTTTTGAGGAAGTACACATGAACTTTCAGAATCCTGAGTTATCAAAAGCAGAGAGTGTAATTCCTTAGACTGTATTGGGTAATTTCTAATACAAATGAATTATGAAGGAAATCAATTTGCTGTGTGTAGAGTAGAGATTAGAAACTGGATAATCTTGTCAGTTGGGGAAGTATTGCCAGAATGGGACTAGTGAAAGCTGTAGAAGAAGTAGGAGATAGATATTGTGGAGTCCTTGGGGTTCTCTGAGCTTAGTTGTTTTCTTCCAGACGTTTCATTACCTGTCTAGGTAACATCTTCAGTGCTAGAAGGGAGTGAGGTTTTCTCTCTGTTTATATACAGTAATGTGCCCTGTCAGTGTTGGTGGCTGAGTTGTTTTTTCTCGGTAGTTCCTAATTAGGCTGTTGTTTTGATTGTTTGTCTGAGTAGGTAGAGATAGATATTATTTTAAGGCAGGATGCTAAGCCATATAGTTAACATGTACCCTGCAAGGTTCTTAACCTTTTACTCCACATAAGGTAATGGAGCTGAACAGAATGAAGGAATATGGTATTATTATGGGAATCAGAGAACATAGAACATGATCACCTCCAGTGGTTCCAATCAAAGAGAAAAATGGACAAAAAAATATATAAAAGGATCAAAAAATGGGGGGGGGGGGAGAATCCTTTTTGAAGTTTTTCCAAAAATAATTGGAGATAAACTATATTCCCAATTGGATACTTCTAGTGGTTTCTGGCAAACTAACAACATTTGTAACACCTTTTAGGAATTTCTGTTTTCAGAATTTCTCCTTTGGGATCAAACAGTGGCTGTAAGATATTTCACAGGAAGGTGGCATAATTCTTCATGGGTATAAAAGGGGCACTGTTTTGATGGATGACATTTTAGCCTATGCAGATCAGTAGAAGAGCATGATTAAACTATTTTCCTTCTCATAAAGCTGATCCAGGAATCTGAACTTAAACTAAGGTTTAAGAAATTATTTTCTGCCAAAATGAGACAGAGTTCTTAGGACAAATGATAAAATACAGTCTTTCTATAGCCTGAGAAAGTAAAAGCTATTAGAAACATAAAAGCAGCCACAAATATTGTTGAACTGATATGCTTTCTGGGAATGGTGAATTCTTTCAGTTGATACCTAAACATCTGTCTACTGGTCTGCATCTAGTAAACCTTTTACTGACATCCAATACATCCTGGATCTGGGGAACAGACCAAGAAGCAGCCTTTACAAAGTTAATGGATAGGGTATCAAGTGACCCATTAGTATAATCGTAGGTTTCTAACAAGCCTACAATGGTTAGTATTAATGTATGTAGCTGTGAGCTATGTTTTATATTACTTCAGCTGCATAGGTCAGAATGGATGCCCATTGCATTTTGCTTTTTAATTTTTACAGAAACAGAAAAACATTATTTACAAATAAAAAATAACTTATGCTTGGGCTTGCAAAACCTTTTACAAATACTTGTGTTAATTTCAGTTCTTCAAATTGCTAACTGACCACAAATTCTTGGTGACTCAAAAAAATAATATATATATTTGAATCAGGCACAAATGTTGATAAGATTGCTATGATTTAAAACAGGAAATTCTTGCTTATGTTTATACAATAGTCAGTACATGTCTTTTACAGATCAGAATTGCTGCAAAAATAATCCAACCTTCAAGAAATCTTACAGTACGTCAGGAACAGGTGGCTAGAATCTTTCAGTGCCTATTTAGAGTCTCAACAGTTTTGGCCTTTTGGGCATTCCAGAAAAGCTTGTGACAGACAATGAACTCTAGTTTACAGTACTAGAGTTCAAGTTCTTTTGCACATTATTAAATTTCAACCACATCACCAACAATTATCACTACTCATGGAAATGTGTACATAGAGAAGGCAATACAGACCGTTACAAAAGTTTTGTGTGAGGATGATTCATGCCTTCCTGTCTTAAGCTACAGATCCATTTCATAATAGCTATAGGATATACTCCTGCAAAGCTATTAGTGGGAAGACAAGTCAGGACTCCAGATACTAAAAAATTATAGAGAAAAATCTTACTCCAAACTGACCCCAAAAAGTTGCTTCTTCAGATTGCAAAGCAGAAAAACTATTAGTACTTCTATTATCAGCAAAATTCAGTACAGTAATTACCATGCTTGGATTCTGGTAATAGTCTATACAAAACTTTGATCAAGAAAGGACATGACAGACTTGTGCTACATGGAAAGAAATAAAGAGACACCTAGATCATATTCTTTCAAAACAGATTGTGTAAGGCTTAAAAGATACCTTCTCATCAGACTTGAGGAAGAACAGTCTCCAGATATGGAGGGAATAGCTGAAAGTTGAAGTGGACCAGCAATTGCCAAATACATTTTGTTGTAAACATTCTAAATAATTGTTGTCCTAGAAAGTGTTGTGGGTGTGAGGATGAGGTAATGTTATGTTAGAGCCAGTAGCATTTTTACCAGTGAATCTAACAGGAGGCAGATAGAGTCCTTTCTACATAGCATGCATATATCTCTTGTTAATTTTGGCCTTTTCCTTTCAGGTATAAAGAAGTCTTTCCTGTGTAATGGTTGATGTTCTCTGAGCAATTATAACATTCATCATCAGTCACATAAACCTGACATCTCTGGTCTCTTCCCAGCCCTATAACATCCATAAGAATAGAGAGATGCTGATTGAAGAAACCACCATTGTTGCTTCATTCTACTAATACAGCAGAAACATAGAAAATGAAGAGTGAGTGATTTTATAATTCAGAATAACATCTGGTGGAACACTCTGTATTTATATCTACTAAATCCCTCTTGAAATCCAAAGTAATTACTTATTAGAGAATAATTAATGATACTGTCTTCTTTTGTGCCTTATGTTATGCTGTTGCTTCTTCCAAAATCCTTCTGTCAGATTTGAAAACTGAGATTGTCCTAAGATATGTAATGCGTGCTTTGGTTTGTCAGAAATACAGCGGAGGTTGACATATACTGGTAATTCTTAAGATTTATAGCTATGCTATTATGAAATGCAAGACACACTTTATAAAATGAACTCATTAGTATCCTAGGGTGGCTTGAAAGAAACAGTATTTTTGCACCTTAAGATGACCGTTGACTGTGGCACAGTCTGTTCTGCTACTCAATTTGCTGTGCAGTTCTCAAATACCCTTTTTCCAGAAAGCATTTTAATAAAACAGAGCATGTTTATCATTTCATTTTTTTGACAGTGCAGAAATCATAGGTAGGAGGTTAAGCAGCTGAGAAATGCATTAACCTCATGCAGATTTCATCCTACAAATCAAGAAAGGATGGGAGAGACCACTGTGCTCCAGCAAGGTTCCTAAGCAAATCTTAGTGTTCTCCCTCAAACCGTTTTGTGCCTGCAGAGTGGTTCTTTTTATAAGCCCATAAGAAAAGCGTGACTAATTTTCTTGAAATAAACAAGTTGCCTTAAGTTTTCTATTTGAGAAGCTAGGTCCTACATTTATTAAAAAAAAAATAGACTTAACATCAACAGTTACATCTAACAGTTGGATTGAAAGAAAATGAAAAGATGGAAAGAAAAATGCAGTCCACAACCCATATGGTTAAATAATACCTTTGTTCTAGGCCCCTTTGCTCAAATGAATTTTTCAATTCTGTGTCTGAATTCTGTGGCAAGGCTTTCTCAGAGTTGTCAAATGTTGTTATTAGCAAAAATAATATCCTCCCAAATTTTATAAGCAAAGTGCTGGGAAAGAGAGGCCTTGTGGGTCAAAATGTTGTTCTTAATTTATCTGCTGGATTTGAGCTCCCCCCCCCCAACTTATACTCTTCTTCTGACTTTATAGCAAAGGCTATTTAGGATGGCTGAACAGAAGGATTATGGTTTTTGCCTGATATATTTCTCTTCTTCCCAATCTGATAATTCCAATCATGGTCTGTTATAAAGCAGATAACTTGGCTGATCAAGATTAACTAGTAGTTACTTTCTGAAATACTTCTGTGTAGACCCAGGCCAGTTAACAACCATTCTATTTATTTCTAGGAACAATTGGAACTGATTGAGCAGAATGCTGATTGGTTGGCTCATGGAAAAATTAAACCTCCAGTCTCCTGCCTGGCTGTGGATAGAAGTGACTGGCTGGCTCTTCTGCAATGTCTTGGCCTCTCCTCTTAATTCTTTCTTCAAGGTTGGAATCAAAATAAGCATACCCCCCCCCCAACACACACACAAACACCCTAACATGACTAAATACCCTGGGAGAATAACCCAAGTCTACATGGAAAAAGTTGAATTAAAAAAAATCAGTCTGGAGTCAGACAAGTACATGTACTTAAATAAGAGAAGAGGAAGGAAAGTCCTACTTTTAAATGAAGGTGTATCCATCTGGGATTTAAACTTATTTCTAGCATAAGAATAGTTCTACTGGATCAGGTCTAGGCCCACCAGATGCATCCAAGAAGTCCACAATTAGGGATCAAGTTAGTCCTTCTCTTCCATTGTTGCTCCTGCGCACCTAGTGTGTGGTGGCAGACTGCCCCCATGGCTGGAGAGAGTGCGTAGTCTTCAAGGCTAATAACCATTAATAGGTTTGCCCTTTAGGAATTCGTCTAGTCCCCTTTTGAAGCCATCTCAACTAGCACCCAACACCACATCTTCTGGAAGCATATATCATGGGCTGATTACATACTGAATGAAAAAAAAAATCCTATCAATTTTAAATGTATTAGTTTCATGGGGGGAGGACTTCTAGTATTAACACAGTGAGTGTTTCACTAGTTGCAACTCTTGCAACTGTACATTTCTACTCTAAAACTGAAACTTCTTTCAAGTTTAAATACAACATAGTAATCATGCATGTTTTAAAAGTGATGTCAACCTTGAAATTGAGTACTGGATAAAAAGGTTTAACAGTAGAAATATATCAATATATGTATATATAAATATATTTTAAATGTGTGCTTTATTTTTTAAACCTGTATAAATAAATACAAAATGACAAAGAGGTTTATGTTTACTAAACATTGCATTTGATTGTATGACATTACACAGTGTCTGTCACAATAGGTTGACTGAAAATTGTGTCCTTTCTGCTGTTGGTGCATAATTACAGAAGTTTGTCGGATACAATTAGTCCTGAAGCTGCATCCAGCCACCCTTTTCAGTGAAACCCCTGAGTGCTTACAATTGCAAAAGAGTGTTAGGGGAGCCATTAAACCATAGTGGCTGAATTCTTGAAATTTTGCAAGGAATAAAATAAAATAAGAGAATTTCTCTTTCAATATATAAAACAAATGGCAGACTTGCAAACATTCTGGTTTCTTACAATACTGTTTCCTCCCCAGTGGCTGAAAAACCCACAAAATGTTCTTAAGAAATAATAATAATAATAATAATAATAATAATAATAATAATAATATGGATTCATTTCATTTTTATTACATTACTTAATCACCTGAGATTCCTTTACTCCCCTTCATGTTCACTGAAAGCTTGATAATGCTAATAGCCATTGAGTTTGTGATGCACATACATTACACATGATTCTTTTCATTCCTTAAATCTTCATCCCTGGATCTGCCTAACATGATAGAGTCTGAGCCAGTTTTATTATGCATCTGAGTTCAGCAGTTGAGTAGCATGGTAGTGGTTAGATTTCATTCTGGACTTTGTAGAACAAAGGTAACTTTGCCAGTAACAACCATCCTGACCAAACCTGGCTAATGTACTCCATGTTAGGGAAATCCAGATCTGAAGATGAATTGCATATGGTCATCCAGTAGGATTATGCTTTTCACAGAGCATGAGGAGGAGGTTGATGATCAGCCGCTAAAAGGAGCCTTTGGATCTCCAAACACTTCAACATTCTTACCCATGGAAGGTCAACTGCCAAAGTTTGAAAAGTGTACTTTTGTTAACAGTTATAATTTAAACAAATCACCTAATCTAGTCATTTTATAAATTGTTTTTCAGGGAAAAGTTATTTGCTTGCCAGTAGATCATTTGCTGGATTTCATTTGAGAAGAAAAGCCCACCTTTCCAGTTCTCTTTCCGAACCACCTGAAGCAGTGACTAAGCAGAGTAAGCAGCTGAGAACCACAGTAGATAAAGCAAACCTAGATGTAGCTGAGCATCTAAAATAGCCAATAGTTGATCTTTCTGTGTATGTTGCAATTAGGTGTTAATTCAATCTTGCATGATTTAAGTTTTGTAAATGAAAGATTTCTTCAACTGTGTTAAAGTGAGAACCATTATTCTATTTCTCCTCTTCTTTCCACATATTCTTCTACTGCAATTGACTATATTGAACTTGAGAAATTGGGGGGAGACTCACGGAAAGGATATTACATTAAAAATCAGCTCCTTTTGCATTCCAGTATATTTACATTATATACCACGATCAATTAGTATACAGTATTCATGGAGGGAAAGGAAAGAAGAAGCATTGTTCGATAAATGAGTTAAGCATTGCTAGAATGTTTGCACACTCCAGGTCTTTAAAATATTAGTTAGTAAAAAATAGATTCATCATGGATTCTATTCACAATTGCTGTCTATACTACAGCTAGTTCATGAGAGGACTACAGAGAGGCATCTCACATAAAATGTCCTAAGTGCACAGCTTAAGGGAGAAAGACCTGAAATGAAAACCACTGCAACTTCCCACAGTTTGAATGCACATGGAAGTTTACTGTTTAGGAATCAAGTGCCTGAAGTCATTCTAAAGCAAAGTTCCCCAACCTGATGCCCTTCAGATGTGTTGGTACTAGAATTTTCATCCAGCATGGTATTGGCATACAAAACAATCCCCAGACTGGAGAAAGCAGTCCAAGAATAAAAGTCAGGACTTAGTTGGTGCCAAGGTCTTAAAGGTCTTGATCTTTAAAAAGTGGGCAATCCAAGTGAACAAGTCACTGGCTGTTTGTATGGTGATTAGAGTATGTCTGAGACACACTTAGGCATTTATAAATGCAAATGCAAATTCTGTGGCTTCCTGACCAAGTGACTATCACTAATAGTGGTTTTCAGTACCAATAGAATTCTAGTGTATTTGGGAGTAAAAATAGAGGAAAATACAGAATATGTATGCTAATAATGACATCCATTCACAGCTGAACAACAAAGGCATTGTGAGCAAGCAGCATTCCTGCTCAGTTGGTTTTTACCAATCTAGTTCTTAGATACTGGAAAGTTGATAAATACAAAACACATTAGGCTGATAGAAAAAATTGACAAGATGATTCTATTTAGCCACCCAGACAATAATTTTGGCAAAATGTGGAGCAGCCAAAGTTTAAAAATAAAAAGCAGCTTCCTTTTGTTCTGGAGAAAGCTATACATTTGATTTATTGGCTCAACAAACATTATATTCAATCTTCTTTGTCAAGTTTGCACTATATTACTGTTATTCTTATAGGTCTACTTCTCCCCCCTTAAATGTTCCTGGTTGTGTCTTTCCACTCCCAATATTTTTGGCTGGGAAATGATCCTCCTTTGTCTCAAGGGATGCCTTTAAATCAAACTGATGAGTAGCTCTCTATAAGCAGAAGATCAAGGGCCAATGACTCAGGTAATAGAATGCTTTGTACAAGAGGATGTAAAGGAGGTCCCTTTATGTTTCTTGGTTTGTTTGTTTACCAATTATGCATACTGCAGTAATTATATAATAGACATAATTGGCTGCTATAGAAATATTTTTCATCTGAACGTTGAAAGAAAATGCAGAAATGTAGGCCTTTAGAAAAATACAATATAAATCTTATTTAGATCATGTACTGTATACCATCTCTCGCCTGAAAAAATCCCAATGACCCTTATACAGCCGCAAAGAGTGTCCTGCATCTCTTTGATGACATCACATAATTGTCCAGAGTTCTGCAGTTCAGATACTAATTTGCTAATTTACTGACACAGGAAAAGCAAGAGTAGCTGCCACTCATACTGACTGACCAGACCAACAAAGCAAGTGCCCCAAGCTAATAAAACTTGGTGTTATCTGCTAAGAGCAGCGGTAGGGAGCTGTGGAGAGATGGTGCAAGCAGTGAGTGGCTTCTCATATTACATTTCCTAATGGATGTTACTGCTTGCTCACTTGGACAGGTAAATTAGTTGCAAACTTATTTTCTCTGGACAGCAATAGCTGCTGCTATTATCCATGGGATCCACTGTTGCTAGGCCATTATATAAGCAATTACCACCTGTTTTAAATGAGGTGGAGAAGTAGGCAGTCTTAATTGTATGGATAATGAAGTGGGGGTTGGGAAGCTGAAGGCATTTTTCCCAGTATCCCTAGACCAAAGAAGTGAAGCTAAGGAACAAACAGCCAGACCAAAAAATGGGGCTAATTACTGATAATCTGATACAAGTAACTGTTTTTTGATTGCTGACTTTGTTCTCTGAGTATGGTGATAGGAGATTAGATCAATTTTTATCCAAATTCATTATATCAAAATAAACCTATAAGGTAAACATTTTATGTAGATTACTTAGACCAGGACTGGACAATGTGCAACCTACCAGATGTTTTGAGCTCTAACTCCAAACTTCCCTTGTCAATGGCAAATGATGAGAATTATAGCTCAGTAACATCTGGAGGACCACGTATTGTCCTCTCCCTAGATTAAAAAAATCTATATATATAATAAAGGTGATAATGGACAAGTCCTAGGAGCAAGCATACTTACAATTATTCTTTAATGTCTGTCCTTAAAAAAAATACTGTCCTTAAAAAAATATTACTTTGTTTATCTGGCAGATGCTTTTGTATTCTATACAAACCTTTCCCAATTTAGTGCTCTCTTCTTGGGTTGGGCTACTACATCCAATTGCCCCGTCAGGAGAGCTTCAGAAAATGGAAGTTTTAGTTCTTTATATCTGAAGAAGCAAGGCTCTATAGATTGAAAATACATCCTTTTTTTTCACAATTTTGCTCTTCCTCCTTGCTTGATTTAAGGACTTGGGTTGTTTTTGTTCTTATAGCTTGTTGACTTCACTGGTTCAGATTAACAACAGTTGCATGAAATGTTATTTATACAGCTGATGTTGTTCAGTCAATAATGTAATTTACAAGTTTAACCTTTAGTTTTAGCTATATATATCAAAATCTTCCCATTATATACCTTCCTTGTTTTGGGGATCTTTTTCCTTATCTTTTTGTTCTGATGCCACCATTAACCCACTTTTCTGCTTTAGAAATTGTTTAAGTCTCTAAGGTTATGGAATTGAGTAGAACACAGGGAAGGCAGATGATAACGCAGACACTTGGTTAATGTAAAAACAAAATAATTAGCTTTTATTAAATAACTAAAAAATGGTTTTCAAACAGATTCACTTATTTCTATAAGGTATCTATATCACCAATACTAACTTACCCTGGCATCAAAAACAGGAATAACTCTGTCTCCTTGAGGCAGAGCCATCCACAGTGGTGGTCAAAAAAGTCAAGATGGCAGCCAATCAAACAAATGATGTATTTCCAGGCTAGGACACTGATCGTCCACCAGAGCTGTCCTTCCGTCTACACCTCCCAATCCCTTTTTCCCCAGTTCCTTCCTCCCGCTGGAATAAAAGATCCTTTGCCATTTTGATTGGCAGTTCTGCCCCACGCCCAGATCAGCACCCTTTCCAACTGTGTTCATCATGCAGTACTGCCAGTGGCTAAGCTCATGGGGACTTGCTTCATGCAAGAAACAGTTAACTGCAGTTAACTGCATTTCTGCAGTTGTGACTGGAAGTGTTAAAACTTACAGCTTCCTCCATAACATTCCTAGCCACAGCTTGAAAGTTCTTGGGGACTCTCAATTATCTGGGCTGGAGCTCTGGGAGATTCCATAGCTGAGACCATATATTGCTCTAAGCCATATTTTACCTAGGGTTCATTGAATAAACCACATATTGCTGGGTTTGCACAATACATTAAGCCTTACACTTGATTTAATAAATCATAACAGTTGGATCTTTGTAAAATGCTAAGTGAAAATCAAATAAACTGCATTACAGTTTAGTGCAATGTCCGAACCCTGTTTGAGTCTGCACTCTTGATACTTAAGTCTGGAGTAGTGATGGGGGAGATAATTTTGAAAAAAATCAAGCTCTTTGCTTCAGCTCTTTTGTTCCTAAACAGCTAGATGGATGGGAGGAGGAGTGAGTCTGCAGGAGTTACACTCCTAGTAGTTGAGAGGATTACATATCATGCAGTCTTGGAAGTGACCCCCTTGCTCTGGAGTTCAGAGCTAATTTCAGACAGCTCAACTTCAGCATTTCTACTTACAGCAGTAGACTGGACTGTCAGTTGCAGATATCTTACTTTGCCACTTGGAACAGGAGCACATCTTCCACTTCACCTGTGGACAGAGCTAGCTAGAAGGGCCAGGGCAGGCTGTAAAGCATGTTCCATTCTCACTCCCATTTCCATTTTTCTAGGATTTGTTGCATGAAGTTGCTGCCTTACTTTGACAATGGCAGGGCTGGCTTTGACATAGACTTTTTACTTAGAAAGACCCTTAATTAAAAAAAAAAAAAGGGGGTTAGGGGATGTGTTGTTGATGTCTGTGTCAGAGGCCCAAAAGTTACCCTGACATCTACGGTTATTATATTTGTGTTTTTATTTATTTGATTTGTGCAGAGAAATCAGGAAGTTTATTATTGGATGAAAAATCAGTTTAGCCAGGATGTAAGCTGCATCAGATTGATGCCACTGAAACCCAAATAATGCAGCTATACCCTAATGTTCTCATGTGGTATTTTTGGCAGTCACTTTTCCATATCACAGCAACAATCTCATGATCTTCAAACACTCATTAATAGATACATGGAGCATTTCAGTTGTAGCAGATGCTTACAGTAAACCCTATATGGGCTACAGAAAGCATTTTTTAAAAAATGAAAATGAGTATATTATGACTTTCAGGATACAGCCTATAAAATGGTTAGCTCTTGGTTTTCTCTTTTGTTATATGGAGATGGGTTTTCACAGCAAATGGTGACATTTCCAAAATTTCCAGATAAAGCAAACATGGTTTTGTGACTTTTCTAACGGTACCATTACTTGATTGACCGGGGCAGGGAGACACCCTTAGCAAAAGAATAAATGTAGGCTGTGCAGAAGAATAATCCAGTGGCACCAGAAATAGTCCTGCCTTATAGAGCCTCCCAGGGTACAAATAGAATTTGGCACACTTCACTGTAACGTTAGCCTCTTCGAAATACCTTTAAGCTTTTACAGGTCTTGTCTCATTTAGTAAAGCAGTTGGGATTTGGAAAAAGACATCCATTTGTCTTTGCCAGAGAGCTTTTCTTCTAGTTTCACAGCTTTCATGTTCTTCTGATTTGTACTGCTTTCAATAAAATGCTGGGCATGTATTTTAGATATGGATCATTTATAGTGAAATTGTTCCAGTGACTTCAGTTGTTCTTTCATTTCACTCTAGACTCAGCTTGCTTGGGAACTAGCCACTAGAAGAAACAATATCTCCAGGCAGACTTGTGTGAATTAACTTGCTGGACAGAGAAAAGTAGGTTTATTTTTTCCTTCCAGAGTAAAAAAAAAATAATAAAAAAAATTGCTCTGACCAGTGAGTTATTTAGCTAAATGAATTATATTTCAGTAAACATAAAAACACTGTAAGTGCCTTGTAATACTTGGGCTTCAGTGGGTGTATTGGAAAAATGTAATCAATTACCATATATAACCTAAACTTTGTGGCCACAATCCAGCAGTGCTGTAAAAGTCCCATTAAATAAGGAGAGTTAAATTGCGCACATCTTTACAGTCTAAATATGGCAGCCAAATTTAAAGTACTTTTATCATTCAGTTTAGGAATGATTTATAAACAAGAACACATCTGAAAAATATAACTGAACATTTTTTTAAAAACATAATTCATATAAGTTTACAAATTTGTGGACATAAGATTTTACCAAAGCCTAATGTGTAGTAAGGAAAGGAAAAAGAATCACATTATACATGAAGCCAATATGCATTAATTTAAATTTGCTCTAAAAGAAGATGAAGTCCTAGATATCATTGGACTTGAATTTACCATTTGGGGAACAAAGGATTAAATTCCTTCAACTAGTTTATACTCTCAAAAATACATCTAGTTTTGGTAATTGCGAATTTCAAGAGATTTCTCAAAACAATTTACATGGCATTAGCTACTGCCTATTTTACAGATGTTTTGTGTATGTAGCGGCTTGCCAGCCTGGGCGCTGGGAGTGGGGAGAATGGTGTGGCGGTTCTCATATTGGGAAGAAATAAGGTTTGGCAAGAAGCTCTTTTATTAGAGCAATGGAATAAGAAAGGCTAAGATGCATATCTGAAAATGAACAAAACAGATTTACTACCCACTATTTTGTTCTGGCAAATGATTCAGTGTGCTTATCTGTCCAAACCCTAACCTGCTAGAAATACCTGTGATTTAGAAAAATTCAAATGTGTTTGAATTACAAGCTTTTCAAGTTCTATACCTTTTATACCTTTTATAAGGTGTCTGAATGGAGCACTGCTAATATAGTATCAGAACACAAAAGCTCATTCCAGTTTTTTTTTTTTCCTTCTAGTGAAAATACTATTGGGAAATAATTTATAGAGGCTAACCAGTTTAGTTCCTCAGCTGTTCTATTAACATGCCAACCTTATTTTCTGAAATGGTATGGAGGATTTGGCATAAATGTATAGTGCCAATGTAAAGATAAAAACAAGTACTGTAATTTGGTTTTGGCACAAATCCATGGTTTTGTGCTGAATCAGCAGCAGCATTCATTGATTGCCACTGCACGATTCTGCTTCAACTTTGCAAGCTTTTTCCGGGCAAATAGTGAGAGAAAGCAGAACTCTGAGAGGCCCGTGGTACCAGATCTGGAGCAGTGATTGACTAGTGCCACTGTGGTTCTGCCTACTGAGAAGGAACTTTGAGAAATGGAAATGGTCTGCTCTGTTCCACCTGCTCAATACAGATGCTGCTTACTATGGCTCTAATATCATGCCCAGCAGTTAAAGCCACAACAGGTTGCTAATGTCAGTTGAAAATTCCTAGAATTTATGAGGTGTCAGTACAACAAGCAGATTCTGTATTTTTCCATATCACAGATGCAATACTATTTTTAGCAAATACCAGGGATACACCAAGTAAACATACCAAAGGGGGGGGGGAGATTTAAGTATATGGATCCTTCTGGTCTAGATCACTGCAGCACTGTTAATTGTTTGATTCCTTCTTGTCCTCTGGCAACATATCTCATACCTTTCAAGAGGGCAAGGATAACTGTCTACTGTATTTAATATATTAGAGCAGCTGCTTTAAACATTACCTCAAGAAAGACTGCAGCATTAAGAGTTCAAAACCACTCTTCTGGAGTGTTCAACTGATTTTCTTGGTTCATAGTCTATAGTGGAGACTTTAGAGACAGAAATTCTAGTTGAAGATTGTGACTTATGTTACACGTTCTGTATAGCGACTGTGCCTCTTTTCATGTATTAATCGTGTACAACCTGGAATGAAGGCTTGTCGTTTAAGACGTTCTACAACACTCACACTTGTGTGACAAAATTTAGGCATCTGAGGCTTGTTTCATGGATTTTGGTAGGAAGTGCTTAATATACTCCTTTTCCAACCTGCTATTAGATCTCCTAACATTTTAGAGAATGCTGTCAAATCTAGCATCAGGAAAGCAAGGTTTCCTTAAATAATAATAAAAAAAACCTACTGAGAAAGTGGTGTTATAACAGATAACTTGAATAGTGTATGTATATGTATTATTAATTTTGTTTATCTTTTTAAAAAAATGCTAGAAAATCATGTTATATTAAAATATATAGGGGATTAATACCACTTGAAAATATTGATTAATTCAGAAAAGAAGGCAACTGCAAAATGACCCTAGATTGACAGCGATAGCTCTATTTAGCTTGCGTAAATTTGAATTTCTTGGCCATTGTTGGTTTGTTTTTGTTTAACAGCTTGCATATATGTTTCCATTCAGAAAAAGAAAAAGGGAAAAAAAAAGAAGCAATAGAAACAAAAGTTAGATGTAATGGCTAAGATCCATAATAGCTGACTCATGGAACTGAGTTATTGCTGTACTGAAAGTTTTATATAGCCTCTATGTCCAAAATGTACACTTACTGCTTCTTCAGCCTTGACAGTTGACCTTTCAATGTGTGGGCACACTGCCCCAGGGGCAGCAGCATTGGCAGGGCAGACACGGCAGTATGCTATTTAGTAACCCACCTCTATTATCTTTATCTCAGGTAGCAACCCAAGTTGACATTCTCATTGTATTGGGTGAATGTAAATGTCACTGTACTTTTTATGTGAAGGCCAATCTACAAACAGTTACTTTTTCCCCTTCACACACTGCTTTGGATGCTCCTGGTTTTAATTTGAAAACAGACATCCAAATCCCATTGTTATAATCAATATGATTTTCTTCTCTTGGCAATATTTAGGGTGGTGGTTGTTATTGTTTTTTTTTTTAAAAAAGCAAAACAAACCAACTAGTCAGACTGTTGTAATTTGGTCAACCACACGGGTACTATCCATATCCACCATTTCAACGCACTCTATTTCCTCCCGATTCTCAGGAGTTTTCTTCTCTTTCCTTTTTTTCTTTGACGGTGGCAGAAAAGTCAGTATCACAGGTAAAATGGCAAAGCAATGAAAGAAGGTGACTAATGCTATCAAAAACAAGCACCTGAACAGTGTACGGGTCAGATTTGAAGGCACAGCTGCGAGAGGAATTAGACCAACAATGTAGCAGAGGTAGCTCTGTAAAATAGCTACCCCGTGCACTTCCAGGGCATTCTTTACCCATTTAGTTCTTGTGAAATCTTTGCCCAGGACAAATGTTGACAAGAGAGGTGCACAGTTGTCAACTGTATAATTAATCCCATAAATTAAGCACAACACAGAAATACAGTCCAGCTCAACTTTCCACAAGGTCATAAAACCTATAACTCCAAATTCGACTGAGGCAACAGTGAGTGTGAGCCATACATTGATGAGAGAATCTGCCACCAGGAATGCAGAGAAGAAGAGCAGGAATAAAGCACTAATGCAGGAGTTCTGCAAGGGGGCCCCCACATAGGAGGCATAACGATCCATGTAGACAAAAGATGGATTGAAAACAATGAATTTCACCTTAGATTTGAGAGAGAGCTTCCGTAAGGTTTCCAGGAGATGATAGAGCTCTTCTCGTTTGGTATCCATGGTCTTAGCCACCAAGAACATTCGAGAGGCCACCACTTCAACTTCATTGTTGTACTTTTTGGAAAAAATGATATCCTCTGAAAAGTGGGCAAATTGGGGAGCTTTCAGAAAGGAGTTCCTCAGCATATCTGTAAAATTCTTTTTAGATAATCCAGTTGATATGTTGAGCTTTCTCAGATAATTCAAATAGCTCTCAAACCAAGATATCCTTACAAACCCCTTGGTATACTCTAGCATGTCATCTTGGACGGTCATGTTCCAATATTCTATTGATTCATAAATATAAAACCCAATGACTGGGCTGTAATTGCTGAAGTACTTCTGCTGAGCAGCAGTGTACTCCATGGTTCGTGTCGCAGTTGCTACAATGTTACTGAGGTCTGACTCTTCGTTGACCTGCAAGTAGCCCATTAAGGCAAAGGAAATATAAATAAGGTAAAAGAGAACTACAAAAGGCTTGACGTAAGTGTTTGTTATCCAGTCACAGTAATAACGCTTGAGGAAACACACCAAAAGGTGGCTTTCATAACTGTTTGTCTCCTCTGACTCTGCTGTGTCCTCGCTAAATTTGGCTGTCAGAAGAAACCTATACCAAGCAGGTTTCTCTTGCAATACCTCTGGTTTTGGTACCTTTCGGCAGAAGATACTATGCTGGTAGTTGTTTTCTATGTAGCCAGTAAACACGAGGCTGGAACCATAAAAGGAAAGTATATAGAGGTAGTTGAAGAAAATTGCAATACAGGAATTGCAGCAGAAGATCCTGGCTGCTTCAATGTTGGTGAAGGGGCTGGCACCGATCCCAAAAGTCACCAGATACATGGCAGTGGTGAGAGAAAAGGAGAGCATGGAGTCTGCGAACACGGCTGCAGTTCTCTCTTTTACATGTTGGTCTTCTCTAGTTTTCCTCCAGGAGGACAACATTTCAAAAGTTCCATATAATCCATGCCCTGGAATGAAGAAAAGAGCAACTGTAATGCTGTTGTACAGTTAGAAAGTCAGGTGAGACTGGTAAATGAGAATAGAGCTAATAGTGCATCGCATGACCTGGGTAATTTAGGAAGACATTGCCCTGGTGTAGGCAAATGTTTGTATACACTGACATGAAAGTTATTTTAAAAGTTGGAACTACAATAACTGGTGCTGGTAGTAATCTGTGCCAAGAAATTGGTAGCCAAGAAGAATTATGCTAACAAGTTCAGTTATCCAATTAAAGTGAAATTATACATTTTTCATGCCACAGGTCTACTTTGTGAAGATTTAAGAGTAACCAAAGTTAAGGAAACTTCAGTAATATTTTATTGATATTGCAGTTAAACAGAAAACTTAAACATGAGGACTAGGTTATGCAGGATGCAATCAAGATTAATGAGAAGAGCCATGGCACAAATAATTTATTTTCTCATTTGTTTCTTGATAAACATGCTCAGAGAAAGCCACGTGGATGCTTCAAATGTACAGATGGATCTTTTCACACAATGCAAATGCTTGTTTTTAAAGCAAGGGCACATTATTGCATCAGTGTTTGAAAATGTAAAATTAATGGACACAGCTTCATTTGATTTACATAACTATGAAATCACCATATTTATTTTCAAAGAAAGATTAAGATGCTAGATTCTGCCTCAGTCACAATGCTGTGTGAAACACAAGGGCTAGAATTGTTTCCAAAGAGTCAAAAAGGCAGTTTAGATAAATTATGCCTCACATTCACACATGTGTATGTACCACACACATATATCCTTTTTATGAAGCTCTACTTATACAATATATGTACTCTTTCTAAATCAGTTTTCAGCGACCCAGTGTCCTCCAAAATGACAGCTTTTTTATCTGAGTAATTACAGCTAATTACTCAGCACCTTGAAAAGCAAAGATACTGAAAAAGGTCAGGATTAACCTCCACTTGTTCTTAGACATCAAGTGAGTTTTGTCTCAAACACCTGTGGCCAAGCAGAAAGAATGCAGGGAAGTTTAAGCTATATGGGCCATAAGACTTGCTTAGGACAAAGCATATCTGTATATATTAGCTGTTTCCATCCTTAGCTTGATTAGGAAAGTTCTGCATTTCCTTTTGGTCAATTATGCCTATCAGTTTCATTATGTATATCAGCTTCCCCAATCTGGAGGCCACTCAGTTGGATAGACTTTAATCATCTGGCTATTGCTGAGAAATCGGGATGTTAATGTCAAGAAATCTCAAGGACACTAAGTCCAGGGAAGGTTGATCTATATGACAAGCATGCTAGCTTGGATTTCTAATGTGTTTAAAGGCATTCTTTAAAAGGATTGTTCTTTTTTAACTTGGACTTCTTTTAAAAAAAAAGTGAATTTATTAAAAAAAATTTAAAAACTGGGATAGGTAAGTTTGAATAAAATGCTAGGTTAAACATGATTACATTACTGTTGAATCTGATGTATTGGTTAAGATCACTACTGGCCCATGAAGCCCTTAAGATCTTGGGATAAAAGTACTTGTAGTTTACCTTCACTGCTATAGACCTGTGCAACTGCTAAGATCATTAGGGGGATTTTTGTTGATTAACCTACAGATTGTCATTGGGCAAGTCTCTGGTTTGGGGGCACATGCCCTTTGGGATGTTCTCCTCTCTAATATTCAGCATCTCTTTACCCAGGTTTTTCCTGTTTGAGTCTTGGACTGTGTTTTACTTAGTTTGAGGGAATATTTGTGGCGGTGGGGATTATGTTAAATGTTTTTCATTATGCAATTGCACTGCTTTCTATTTTGATTTTTGCATTTAACTTTGCTATATATATATATTACTCTGAGATTTTTTTTCTTGATATGGCCAATATAGAAATGGAGTAAATGAATCAAAATAAATAATACAATTGGATCATGCTTTTATACATTCAGTGTGAAATAAATCCTACCTAGAATGGATGGAGAACATTCTACTTCGAGGATGAAATCAATATGCTTTGTTTTCATGCAGTGCAATCCTATATGTATTTACTCAAATTACTGTTACATTATACCACCAAAACCAATCTTTTAAAGCTGAACTTATCAGATCAATTTGAAAATCACAATATCTCTTTTGGGCTGTTGCCCATTTAAGCACACATTTCTGCATTTGCTTTGCTTAACCTTCAGAATATTATCTCCGCAACCGTGACAGCTAGAATTTTCTTCTAAAAAAATGATCAAGAGAGGTTATTAGAGGGATCCTGATCAATACTTCCTGCAAGCTGTTTCTCTTGTCTTATCATGCTTATACTGACCATTTTTGCCAAGTTTTTAGTACTGAACTGATTAATCACAGCCCTTTAATTAATGGCACTTTGGTACAGTTAGCCTGTTGGAGATGCTTTTGGTACTTAAAGCCATCCCTGCGGTAAACAAGTATCAGTGCAGAGGTCCTGCTTTGATGACATTTATTGCAGTTAAAAGGACAACATTATTCATGCAGTCTTGGAATGGATAACTGAAAACAAGATTGAGCACTGTTGCCTTCAACGTTATGGTTTAAGTGCTACTGTACCGAATGTACATTCAACATGAATGCCTGAAGAAAGTAGGCTTTCTCAGGTAGGTCTATATACATGGAGACCCTAGTTAATCTGGAACCACAACAAAAGGTTACAATCATCTTTTGGGGTTCAGGCTGAATGGACAGACTTCCTGGGATGCCATCTCACACACACATTGATGAACTAGTTGGCCTCTGACTTAGTTGTTCAGTTTATTTCTAGAGGGCTTGACTGAGCTAATGAGAATGCATGTACTGACTCTGCCAATATTGTAAGCCTTTAGGTAGAAACATTTCTGAACAGAATAGCAATTCTATATTAAAAGGTAGGATACTTTAATTTTATCTGCCTTGATGTGCTACTTTAAAAATAAATAAAAAGCTATTTATGTTAAGTCCACCACAAATGTCAAATTAATTCCTAGATATTATATCTATAAAGTTTTACAACAGTTTAGTTCACCTTTTCCCTTCTAAACTATCTTTCTCTAGTTGTTTGCTTTTTTTTATTGTGTTAGGCTGGGCTGTTTTAGATTTCTAGAAGCTGTAATCAAACACCTCTGGAGAGAAGCTGGTTGGGAAACCTGGTCTAAACCATACCATTTCACATTTAAATTTCCTTTCATAACCTATCATCAAACTGTGGTATGATCTTTAGAGGGGCAAGCAAATTTGGTTGCTTATACTTAAATTCTTAGTCCTTAACGTCTTTCCAGTTATTGCAAAAGCTTCCACAAGTTAAACAAACAACATTCCAAAAGCTCAAACCTTGGCAGGAAGTTATTTACAAATCCTATTTATCCATAAGGAAAATATGATTAATATTTTTAAAAAATGTCAAAGGACCTTGTAGCTTCTCACTGGAGATCCATTATATCAAGTGTCTCTTCAGCAGCAATAAACTATAATAGGTAGTATCAGGTTAATCCATGTGTAACTGGACTGGAACAAGCAGAATTCCCTTGCCCTGACTATGAAAGCCCTTTGGCTGTATGAGGTAGGTTTTGATGTTGGGCAGGGGTGGGGAGTGGTGATAGAAAGAATCTCCAAATAATTGACTGGAGCCACCTTGCTTAAGTATAAATTCCTGACATTAAACATTGATAATCCTTTACAGAGTTTAATCATTAATACATGGCTGTGCAATACCATTAGCTTATTAGACCTTAAGCAGCTGAATTACCTGTGGCTTTGACTAGAAATGGATACTCTTCTTGTTCCTAAGATCATATAATAATAAAAAAAAATGCTTCCAAAGCTTGCAAGGGAATGGCAATGATGTGGTGATAGCACAGAAGCAGAGAAAACTGATTTTTGGTTTTGATTTTTTGATGTTTGATTTTTTTTAAAGGAAAATAGGTGCATTGGAGGCTGCAAAAAAAAAAAAAAAAATCAGGGACCAACTAGATTATGGATGGCCTACTCTGCTGCTGCTGGAAGATAAACATGCATGTTCGTTAATTATCTGAACTGCAGATGCCTTGCATAAAATCTGCCCTTTGTGCATCTTCAATTCTTTCAATTTCAGTTCGACATTGACCTAAAATAATTCATTTTGTTTATTTAGGACCTTTATTTCTCTATCACTCAATATACATACACATACATGTACATGCATGGGAGATACCCAATTTACAAACAGAAGAAGGAAATGGATGTCAAAAAGGAGATGGCAAACCATCATTGATGAGATTATCTTGTAGTTACAGCAATTTCACCTATTCAAAGGTCATCTAGGAGAGCAAAGAGACAGGCAGAAGGTAAAGGTCCTTTCAACACCCTTCCTTATAATCACCTGATTACAAGAGCAAGACCTTTATTTTTGAGCATTTTGGATGCAACAGGACATCATTTGTAATCCTATCATACAAAACCAGAATACATAATATTTGGCATCCATTTGTGGTGAGATGTTTGCCATTCATCTTTGTTCTCCAAATTGTTTTATGGTTGCTTCCGCTGGGTAGGTCATGACTGTCAATTTGATAACTAGCACAGTGCTCCCATTAAAGCTAATTGGGAGCACTGAAACTCCCCAGGCATAAAAACTAGCAAAAAAGTACAACCACTGACTGACATCCCATTGTTAATTATGTTTTAAATAGTTATATACTATTCTCAATAGGGAAAATAATTAAGCTCACTTTCACTGCTTCAGTAAAGGCAGGATGACCTTTTAAAAAAGAAAAGGAGGCAAAAAATAAAAGAAAAACATTGCTTGCCAATGTAGAAACCTAGAGGCTTCATCCTTTTATAGTTCGCCTAAATGCTATAGACAAAGTTGCCTCAGACTTTTGTATCATCCATGTAGATACAGCTTTTATTCAGCAAATTGTTCTAAAATCAAATCCTAGCAATTTTGTGCAATGACAGCCTGGAAATAGGAGCTAATCTTAAAGGATAAAGGATTTCAGATCCTTTTATTAATTTGGCAGATCTTAGTAGCTGCAGTACAGTAACATTTAGTGCTCACCAAAATTGAAGGTATTTTACTAGTATAAACTAGTGGAATTTCATTTTACTCTGAACCCTTCTTTTACTGTCTCTCTCTCTCTCTCTTTGACAATCATGGCATATCATCTCTCTTGGGATAATAATACATCCATATGACGAAGTGGGCCACAATCCAGAAAAACATACAGTATGTCACAGCTTTTCATTACCTCACCTGCAAGAAATCATGTTAGAATCAGGCTTAGAGGAGATTTTTCACTTTGAACAAGAAAAGAACCATCAACTTGTTTTTTTTAGCATCACAAAAGAAGCCTGAGCTATCTCTGCTTCTGTAGTAACTATTGGGAGGGAATGGATTTAGGATCAGAGCAATGCAATTAATGTTACCTTTGATCCCTGGCCTAAAGCAGACTTCTATGATTCCTTCCTTAGCTAAAGACTTTTTGTGGGATACAACTGGGCTTAGAGACAGTGTTACATACATACATACATACATACATACATACATACATACATACATATTCATATATTCATATTCCATGAGACAGAGAGAGGATGAGGCATTAAGCACCAGGTCCATAGAAGCAGGGCTCTACCACACTACACAGGACCCAGGTGCAGACTGTGCAGAGGCACCTCAGAGACAGTCCAACACATAGTGGCAGGGTGTAAGATGCAGGCAGGAACAGCATACACTGGATGGCACAATCAAATAGCTGGCATTGTCTATAGTGTATGGGCTAGACCAGGGGTCCTCAAACTTTTTAAACAGGGGGCCAGTTCACGGTCCCTCAGAATGTTGGGGGGATGGACTATAGTTTGAAAAAAACATGAACGAATTCCTATGCACACAGAGGATCCATCCTGCGGAGTATGAGGAGAGGAGGAGAGCCACCGGACCTGGCATACCTGTCATGTAGAATAGTCCGGCTCTGCGATCTTCCTCCTCGTGCATTGCCTGCAGCTCCTCACACAGCCCCGACACTTCCGCTTCTGACAGACAGCAGCGGTGGCCAATCAGGCGGGTGGGCCGGATAAATGACCCTGGCGGGCCGTATCTGGCCCGCGGGCTGTACTTTGAGAACCCCTGGGCTAGACCCTCCCAAGTCCAGATGAGGGATTCCACAGAATGTCATGGAGAATTACAGGGCTAAGATCCTGTGGGACTTCCAGATCCAGACGGACAGGGAGGTACTGGCCAATCAGCCAGACATTGTGGCAGTAGACAAGAACCACAAGACATTGGTGGTGATAGATGTAACAGTGCCAAGTGACAGCAACATACAAATAGGAAGAAGGAGCATGAGAAGCTGGAGAAGTACCAGGGCCTGAAGGAAGAACTAGAGAGGATGTGGAAAGTAAAGGCCAAAGTGGTCCCAGGGGTGGTAGGAGCACTCGGGGCTGTGACTCCTAAGCTGGAGAGTGGCTCCAAAAGATCCCAGGAACAACATCAGAGCTCTCTGTCCGGAAGAATGCAGTGTTAGGAACAGGTAAGATACTGCGCAGAGCCCTCAAATTCCCAGGCCTCTGGTAGAGAACCCGAGATTGAGGAAGACACATACCACCCATAGGGGTTAGAGGGATTATTAAAAAAAAAAAAAGTTATGTTACTCATGGCTAGCTGGTATACCTCATATAGCATTTTATTTTTCATATATCACTGCAGACTTCTGATTCAGTATGTTGTAACTATTTCCTTCATAAAACCCTTCTGCAATGCCTCAGTTACTAAGAATATATTACTTGGCTAAAGAGATAAAATAAAACGACCTGTTTGAAAAAGCACCAGAGAAGCAGAAATATGATATTAATGGACGGATATTCTGAAATGAGTGTGTGCTAACAAAAAACAACTCTAGCAAAGAAGGAGAATTAGCAGCTCTTAGATAAAAATCTTGGAAATTTGACACATTTGCTTTCCTTGTACGTATTGTCTTCAATATTTCTTTCTCATACATAAATAATTTGGGTCTAACTAAATAACTGTTGAACAGTAACCAATACAACAGAGAACAGCACAGCATTATTGCTACCTTTAGGAATTTCTTAAGGAATGTCTTTCATACTGTTTTTTTTTGGGGGGGGGAGGAATGTATCTAAAGAATTTGAAACCTTTCTGAATAAGAACATGATTTAGCCCTAAGGCTGTAGAAAAGCATAACAGAAAGGTTTCAGAGACCAGTCCAATCTTGCATTATTAATAAACTTGCAGCCTACTATAGGATTCCCAGCTCTATATAGTTGGCTCAATCAAACACAGCTATTTTCCTGTACTTATTCATGAATGTGGAAGCTGTGTGGAACAGCAATCAATCTATACCGGTCATTCTTAAATTTTGCCTCCTGAAAGCTCTTATATGCAAAGAATATCTGTGTATAACAGATGGAACCGGGCTCAAAAAAGCTAAAAGATGATTCACAAAACCAGATAATTATTTCAGAAATAATCCTACTAAGGTACCAAAATCTCAGCGTAGGTATCTTTTCAGTGGTGGGAAGTACACATTTCTAGAGTGACAGTTCTTCCTAGACAAATATAAATTCTGCAGATCATTTATGAGATGAGAAATTTATCTCATTTCTCCATAAACCTAGTAGTTTAATATGTAGATGACTCTAATAAGATTCAATAACTGAGGATGAAATTCCTCCTGCTGAACTGTGCCTGCATTTATAGATATATTAATATTCAGTTGCAACATGTCTGTATCAATCAGAAAGCATGATTTGGATTGGAATATGATAGAACTGATTCTCGAACAGGATTGTGAAATGCTTTGATTTGACTGAGAAGAGATGCTTTGTGATACATAGGAGCATGAAAACTGCATGACCATGGATACAGATGCAGCTATTTTAATGAGTCACAAACTATTGCAGTGTTTGCAGCCTCACACATTGTTTTAGAACACACACAACTACTACCACTTTCATTCTCCTCAAATGTACTTGTTCTAAGAGGCTAGTAACTTCAGCAAGGTAATTTCTGCTTTTACCCCCGCCTCCTGAGATTTTCAGGAAGCTCACCTCATATTCACATTTATATATTTTCTTTATAAATATATTATTTCTGCAAGCCTAGGGAGCCCACATATACACAGGAACTGCCGCCCTATTTATTATGACTATTTTTGTATTGATGATGTATCTCTAGACAATGTCTGTGGAAGGGAATGGTAGACCATGCCTCTTGACTATCTTATTTACTCTTGCTCAATTTTGTATGACAGACCTTGCAAAATTATTTATTCTGTTAAGAACTATGTTCTGTTATCTGTCCTAGATTGACTGATAATGGGGTGATTTCTGGTCTTATGATGAGGGAAAAATATTTTTCTGTTCACATTGTATAATGGTGCCCATCACCTGAAAATGTTGCTGACTTCTGCTTTATTGTCTTTCCTCATCAAAGCTTTTTTAAAATGTAAACTACAAAATCTAAAACTCATCATTTGTCCTGAAAGGGAATATTATTGTATTGATTCTGGATACCTGCAAATATGGCCCTTGTTCATCTAGAAATACAATTAAATAGCATTGGCCCTAATGAAGTGTTTGGGAGACCATAGCATTTTTCTGTTCATTATGAGAATTATCAATTTTGTATTTAGTATTCATTCATCTGCCAAATACTGAATTTTGCCTTTTTTATCATGTGATAGCTAATGTCACTGACAAGTGTTTGGCAAGAAGTTTTACTAAAAGCTTCTTGAAAGTTCAAGGACACAATGTCTATCAGTCACCACTAGCTGTCTATTGATATTCTCAATAATTTAAAATTTGGTGAGATAGGATTTATTCTTCCTCAGCAAGTTTATCCATATGTTAAATTGTTCTTCAGCCTCTTGCTGGTTATTCTATTTTATATGCAGTCTATATCTATGGGTTTATTTTTCTTTTGTTAATGAATTATAGATCACCATTTCTTGTTACCTCTACTTGATGCGATTCTTCCAATCCTACCTTGGAAAACTTCTTGCGTGAATTGCCCAACGTCCTTTCACAGTGGAGACAGTTCAATCCATTCATTTACATTCTCTGTGCTCTTTTTCTCTGTCATCCTCTAGTTACTCTCATATGGTGGCTTGTTTGATCTTAATGTTCTGAGATTAACTGCTAGAGGACAATTATAAATATTGCAATCAGTAGATATCTGTTTTATTATTTAATATTTTAATTTTGGAAATATGTTCTTATTCTTCATTTGGATTACTACTGTCAGTCTACATTTGTTTTATGAAAAATATTTTGAGTTTCCTTTTTCAACATTGCTGCTACTTCTTAAAGGAAACCTTATTTCTTATATAAAGCCATAGTATCTTTTATAGGTTTCTTGACATTGTTCATTGACCATACTGGAACATCTGTGATTTATATGCATTGATCTGGGTTTTTGTTATAGGGGTTTTAAGTAACCTAAATAAATGTAAGAGATGAATTTTCCTGGTTCATTCCTTTAAATTCCTTTTAACCAATCACCTTTTTCTTTCAAATAATCCTTTTTGTAAATAAATATGATTATATTGAACTTTTCTAGCCATTTCCATTTATATTTTCTATTAAATATTTTGTGGTAACCATTCACAGCTTGGTAACACACCACTTTTCTCCAAGATAGTCTCCTCCAGATGTGTTTGACTATAACTTTCATAACCCTTAGCTCAGTACTATGGGAATTTTGGCCCAAAGTATCCATTCTGCTGCTGAAATATATTTCTGACCAAAAATAGGAAGAGGATATTTTTCCCAACCTTTGACTTAATTAAGGTACAATGGCAAAGGTATCCATGAAGTTATGAGTTATTTGCAGTGTTAATTAATATAGCGAAAGAGGACTAAGATAGGGTCATAGAGCAGAGTCTATGATTTCTTTCACAAAATATCTAAGGTACAGAGATTCTAGCTCCATAATCAAAGTACACTAGTTACATGGAATGTGAAAAAAGAATTATGGAGTTGCTAAGCAACTTGATTGGTGCTTGAGAAAGAGACAAATTTCAGAATCTTGCCAGAAGGCTTCATTTATCCATGCTTATAGGTGCATTTTCTTGTATTTGATCAAAGGAGAAGTGCTGTTTGCACGAGCATCTTAGCAGAGGCATGATGATAGGGTGACATATGTACTTTAGTAGAGGAATTATAAAGACTTCTTCTCCAGAAAGCAGAGTAATTCCCTTGGCTATTCTCATTTCTGAAAATGTCACATAATGGTTTTTTCCCCCAGCATCTAAGAACATAAAAATTCTGCTGGAGTGGGCCAAAAGCTCACCTGGTTCAATATTCAATATTCTATTCCCATTTTTGATGACTTCTCTATGGAGTCTATGGAATGAAAATGAAATGAATAATGTGCACTAATATATAGCACCTATAACTAAATATTTATTGATAGGCTTAAACTGGAGCTATCTCTGTCTATATCCACATCTATCTCTATCTCTATTGATTACAAAGGTTTTTCAGAAATAGGAAAGTCTTGAACTCAGAGATATCTAAGGCAATAGAGTGGTTAGAGCCAATTGTGCTTGGACTGTAATTATAAAGTGTGTCAAATGTAGTGCTTCAGATAAATTTCTGACTGGTCTTGCTAATAACTTTCTCTTGAGAAGATAAAGGAAAGTGCATAAGACTAACATTTGACTTGAAATTAACCAATAGGAAATTACTTAGTTAAGGAAGCAAAAGTAGGAGAACAGGGGAAAATGACCCTCCCCTGCTGAAATTTTTGATTTTAACAAAACTAAAGCTGAGTGTCCCCTTCATGGATCACTGCCTTGTCATGGCGAAGGGGCTTGCGTAACTCAGTGAAGCCATGAGCTATACCGTGCAGGGCCACCCAAGACGGACAGGTCATGACAGAGAATTCTGACAAAATGTGGTCCACTGGAGAAGGAAATGGCAACCCACTCCAGTATCCTTGCCAAGAAAACCCCATGGACAATGTTAAAAGGCTAAAAGATATGACGCCGGAAGATGAGCCCCTCAGGTCGGAAGGTGTCCAATATGCTACTGGGGAAGAGCGGAGGGCAATTCCAAGTAGCTCCAGAAAGAGTGAAGCGGCTGGGCCAAAGCCGAAAGGACATTCAGCTGTGGATGTATCTGGAAGTGAAAAGAAGGTCCGATGCTATAAAGAACAATATTGTATAGGTACCTGGAATGTAAGATCTATGAACCAAGGCAAGCTGGATGAGGTCAAACATGAGATGACAAGATTGAACATCGACATCTTGGGAATCAGCGAACTGAAATGGACGGGAATGGGTGAATTTAATTCGGGTGACCATTATATCTACTACTGTGGGCAAGAAACCCTTAGAAAAAATGGAGTTGCACTCATAGTCAATAAGAGAGTGGGAAAGGCAGTAATGGAGTACAACCTCAAAAATGACAGAATGATCTCAGTGCGTATCCAAGGCAAACCATTCAATATCACAGTCACCCAAGTCTATGCCCCAACCACTGATGCTGAAGAAGCTGAAGTTGACCACTTCTATGAAGACCTACAACACCTTCTAGAACTAGCACCAAAAAAAGATGTCCTTTTCATCATAGGGGATTGGAATGCTAAAGTAGGAAGTCAAGGAGTAATCGGAATAACAGGCAAGTTTGGCCTTGGAGTGCAAAATGAAGCAGGGCAAAGGCTAATAGAGTTCTGTCAAGAGAACAAGCTAGTCATAGCAAACACTCTTTTCCAACAACACAAGAGACGACTCTACACATGGATATCACCAGATGGTCAATACCGAAACCAGATTGATTATATACTTTGCAGCCAAAGATGGAGAAGCTCTGTACAGACAGCAAAAACAAGACCAGGAGCTGACTGTGGCTCAGATCATGAGCTTCTTACTGCAAAATTTAGGCTTAAATTGAAGAATGTAGGGAAAACCACTAGACCACTCAGGTATGACTTAGATCATATTCCTTGTGAGTACACAGTGAAGGTGATGAATAGATTTAGAGGATTAGATTTGGTAGACAGAGTGCCTGAAGAACTATGGACGGAGGTCCGTAACATTGTACAGGAGGCAGCAACTAAAACCATCCCAAAGAAAAAGAAATGCAAGAAAGCAAAATGGCTGTCTGATGAGGCTTTACAAATAGCTGTGGAAAGGAGGAATGCGAAAAGCAAGGGTGAAAGGGAAAGATATAAGCAACTGAATGCAGATTTCCAGAGAATAGCAAGGAGAGATAAGAAGGCCTTCTTAAATGAACAATGCAAAGAAATTGAGGAAAACAATAGAATGGGGAAGACTAGAGATCTCTACAAGAAAATTGGAGATATGAAAGGAACGTTTAGTGCAAAGATGGGCATGATAAAGGACAAAAAAGGCAGGGACCTAACAGAAGCAGAAGAGATTAAGAAGAGGTGGCAAGAATACACAGAAGAACTATACAAGAAAGATCTTAATGTCCCTGATGTCCACGCTGGTGTGATCACTGACCTTGAGCCAGACATCCTAGAGAGTGAAGTCAAGTGGGCCTTAGGAAGCATTGCTAACAACAAAGCTAGTGGAGATGACAGTATTCCAGCTGAGTTATTTAAAATACTAAAAGATGATGCTGTTAAAGTGCTGCGCTCAATATGCCAGCAAGTTTGGAAAACGCAACAGTGGCCACGGGATTGGAAAAGGTCAGTTTATGTTCCAATTCCAAAGAAGGGCAATGGCAAAGAATGCTCAAACTATCGCACAATTGCACTCATTTCACATGCTAGCAAGGTTATGCTCAAAATCCTACAAGCTAGGCTTCAGCAATACATGAACCGAGAACTACCGGATGTACAAGCTGGGTTTTGAAGAGGCCAGAGATCAAATCGCCAACATTCGCTGGATCATGGAGAAAGCACGAGAGTTCCAGAAAAATATCTACTTCTGCTTCATTGACTATGCAAAAGCCTTTGATTGTGTGGATCACAACAAACTGTGGCAAATTCTTAAAGAGATGGGAGTACCAGACCACCTTACCTGTTTCCTGAGAAATCTGTATGCGGGCCAAGAAGCAACAGTTAGAACTGGTCATGGAACAACCGATTGGTTCAAAATAGGGAAAGGTGTACGACAAGGCTGTATATTGTCACCCTGCTTATTTAACCTATATGCAGAGTACATCATGAGAAATGCCAGGCTGGAAGAATCACAAGCCGGAATTAAGATTGCAGGGAGAATCATCAACAACCTCAGATATGCAGACGATACCACCCTAATGGCAGAAAGTGAAGAAGAACTAAAGAGCCTCTTGATGAGGGTGAAAGAGGAGAGTGCGAAAGCTGGCTTGAAACTCAACATTAAAAAAACTAAGATCATGGCATCTGGACCCATCAATTCCTGGCATCTATTAGGAATGGATTAGGGGTAGAAATGGAAGCAGTAACAGACTTCATTTATTTGGGCTCCAAGATCACCGCAGACGGAGACTGCAGCCATGAAATTAAAAGACGCTTGCTCCTTGAGAGGAAAGCTATGGCAAGCCTAGATAGCATATTAAAAAGCAGAGACATCACCTTGCCGACAAAGATCCGCATAGTCAAAGCTATGGTTTTTCCAGTAGTAATGTATGGCTGTGAGAGCTCGACCATAAAAAAGGCTGAGTGCTGAAGAATTGATGCCTTTGAACTGTGGTGCTGGAGAAGACTCTTGAGAGTCCCCTGGACTGCTAGGAGGTCAAACCAGTCATTCTTAAAGGAAATCAACCCTGATTGCTCATTGGAAGGATCGATAATGAAGCTCAAGCTCAGATACTTTGGTCACCTAATGCGAAGAGAGATCTCTTTGGAGAAGACCCTGATGCCGGGAAAGATTGAAGGCAAAAGGAGAAGAGGACGGCAGAGGATGAGATGGTTAGATAGCATCACTGAAACAATGAGCATGAAACTGAGCAAACTCAGGGAGGCAGTGAAGGACAGGAAGGCCTCGCGCAATATGGTTCATGGGGTCACGAAGAGTCGGACATGACTTAACGACTAAACAACAATAACAAAGCTGAGTGTAATTAAATGTCTCTTCTGGATTTCAAAAAAGTGCATACAATAAGTAGGAATTCTGGCAGGAGAAGAGAGTGGTTAAGGAACTCAAGATAGATGGGAGTTTTAAGTAAAGGATATTGTAAAATCATTATTACAGACAATTTCAAAACAAATGACTATGAATTCAATTTTGGACACAGGTGTAATGCCAAAAACTTGGAAAGAAGCCCATATTACCTTGATTCCAAAAGATCAACAGGATTTGACCTTGACAAAGAACTATAGACCAATATCTTTATTGAACAATGATTATAAGATATTCACAACAATTCTAGCGGAAAGAATGAAGAATATTCTTGTAAAATTTATCCATCAGGATCAAGCAGGATTTCTACCAAAAAGACAAATTAGAGATAACTTCTGAAATGTTTTGGATATATTAGAATACCTGGAACAACATTATGAAAAACAAGCAGCTTTGATATTTTTGGATGCTGAAAAAGCCTTTGATAATTTAAATTGGCCTTTTATGTTTAAAGTTTTGGATATTATGAAATTTGGGGAAAACTTTGTTAAATGGATTAAATCAATATGTATACCACAATCCGCAAAAATAATTGTTAATGGAGACTTTACTAAACCATGTGAAATTCAAAAAGGTACGAGACAAGGATGCCCCTTGTCTCCATTATTATTCATATTGGTTTTAGAAGTATTACTTAGAGATATTAGACAAGATGATAACATTTTGGGAATAAGAGTTAAAAAAGAAGAATATGAGTTAAGAGGCTTTGCTGATGACCTAGTCATTACTTTAGAAAACCTATTGGAGGGGATTGAATTGTTAATGCAAAAATTGAGAGACTTTGGGTCGCTAGCAGGGTTCAAAGTAAACATACAAAAAACAACGGTTTTAACTAAAAATATGGATTTTTATCAACAGAAGAAACTGAATGAATTAACTGGATTTACAATACAGAAAAAAATAAAATATCTGGGAGTGTATTTGACATCAAAGAATGCTGGTCTATTTCAGAATAATTATGTTCCACTCTGGACAGATATTAAAAAAGACGTAGACCGATGGGAAAAGTTACAATTGTCACTACTAGGAAGAATATCAGTGATTAAAATGAATATCTTGCCATGAATTCTATATCTTTTCCAGACAATTCCAATATTGACTTCAGAACCACCCTTTAAACAATGGCAACGTGACATTTCTAAGTTTATATGGCAAGGGAAAAAACCAAGAATAAAATATAAAGTTTTATAAGATGTGAAAGAAAGAGGTGGTTTGGGTCTTCCCTATTTGAAATTGTACTATGTAGCTTGCTGTTTAGTATGGCTTAAAGAATGGATCACCTTGAGAAATGAAAAATTATTAAACTTGGAAGGTCATAATTTGAGATTTGGATGGCATGGATATTTGTGGTATGATAAAGTTAAAGTTAATGTGGACTTTAAAAACCACTATATCAGAAGATCTCTATTAAAAGTTTGGACTAAATGCAGACCACTTTTATGCCCTAAGATGCCGATGTGGACCTCTATACAAAAAGCCTTCTATAGAACTGAAACAAGGGATAAAAATAAATGGATGAGATATAAAGACTTATTTGAAAAAGAACAAGGAGAATATAAAATTAAATCAAAAGAGCAATTGGTTTTAGAAGGATATACCTTTCAATGGCTTTCTTATATGCAATATTAAAAAAAAAATTGATAAAAAAGAATTTGGATTTGAACAGAATAAATCAAAATTTGAAATTCAATTATGTGAAACAGATGAACATTTAATAGCAAAAATGTATAAATTATTGTTGAGAGAAGAAATGGTTGAAGAACAAGTTAAAGAATGCATGGTTAAATGGGCAAAAAATATTGGACATGATATACATATGCAGCAATGGGAAAATATGTGGTCTAAAGGATTAAAATTTACTTTATGTTATAATTTGAAAGAAAATTTTTATAAAATGATGTATTGATGGTATATGACACCCCAAAGACTACCAAAGATGTATGGGACAATTTCCAACGTTTGTTGGAAATGTAACCAACAAGAGGGGTCATTTTACCATGTGGTGGACATGTAAAATTGCAAAGAAATTTTGGACTCAAATTCAAACCTTGATGCAGAGCATACTACAAATACAGATTCCATTTAAACCAGAACTATTCCTGTTGGGGATAATGGACTTTCAAACAGGAAAACATCTTATTAGAATTACTCAATACATGATTATCACAGCAAGACTTTTGTATGCACAATTTTGGAAAACCCAGACACTACCAACAATACAAGAATGGTTGTTAAAACTGATGGAAATGGCAGAAAATGATAAACTGACTTGCTTATTAAAAGAAAACTCAAATAACTATTACCTTAAAGAATGGAAACCACTGATGGACTATTTGCAAAATGCAGGTGGGGTGAAGCTTACATGGGGATTTGAAGATTAGATTATAAATGTAATGGGATATGTTTTGACAAAGAATTATTCCTACTTAATGTATTAAAAACTAGCACCTATGATAGCCTTATTATTCCTAAGACCAGAGATAGGTTGGAAGTTATCTATTTTTCATATCTTTTTCCTTTTTCTTTTACTTTATCTCACTTTTTCTTTTCCTTTTCTTTATATTTTGTATTTCCAATTTTCTTTTTCATTCCTAACTTTTAAATTTGTAACTTTGAAATTTCAATAAAATATTATTAAAAACAAAAACAAAAACAAATGGAAGACAGCTGAAGGAGTTAATGTGGCAATTCAAAAACCTTTGAGAATGGACACATGAAGAAGATGGAAAAAGGGGATACATGAAGTAGCCCAGAAAGCGAAGGTGCAGAATGAGCTATGATTGAAAAAGGATGCTATGAATAAAAAAAAAAAAAAAGAGATTCTCATTTTCAAAATAAAATTTAAAAAATAACTTAATATACCAGCTCCTCCATGGACATGACGAAATGTGAATAGCTAACAAAGAAAAGACAGAGGTATTTTATTTTGGTTTAGTCTGTTCCATCAAGAAAGTGTAAAGAGAATGATAAAAGGGTAGGATGAAGCTTGAGACTGATCACACATGATCAGGGAATAACTATTCATTTTAAATCCATTTAAATTTCTAGGGCCAGATGAATTCCATCATAGAATACTGAAATAACTGAGGATCTAAACCTTTATTTCTGATAAATATTGGAGAGCTTTCAAAGTACCAGATGAATAGTAGACAGCAAATGTTTTCCATATCTCCAATAAAAGAATCCTGGGAACTATAGTCATTTTGATTACAGGATAGGGAATACTTTAGAGCAGATCATAAATGACTTAATTGTAAGCACTTTGAAAACTCTGGTAGTTACCAGAAGACAGCACCGATTTGTCAAGAACAAGTCTTGTCAGTTTAACCATGCTTCTTTGTTTTATTTGTTCCTTAATAGATTGTAGGAATACTATAAAAGTAATATATCTATAAAAGTAATATATCTTGATTTTACTACAACATTTGATAACATTCTCCTTGATTATCTGATTAGCAAATGTGGGCTGGCTGGAATGAAAATCAAGTGGATATACAGCTGGCTTGAAAACTGTTCTCAGAATGCTCTTCAAACACTTCTTATCAAATTAGAGTGAACTATCAAGTGGGTTGTGACAGGATACTATTCCTGTAAACATTGCATTGCATGCATTTTTTCAGGCTTCCATACAACATTGAAAAAAAAGCTATCACTACTTTTAAAAGTTGTGTTAAAATTATGTTGATATAATGATTTGATTCATTGCAGCATCAACATTTTTAAGCTCATGCTTCAAAATATTTTGAAGTATGTACAGTCCTAGTAAATAGGAGATACAAATGTAACAATAAATTATACTGCAGTGACGGAAGAGACTCAAAAGTAAATCATCATGGCTTGCTAGAAGTGTATTCAGAGGCACAGTACTGGGCCACATCACAGCACTGTAAATTTAATAGTGAGGTTAAAGTGGAGATGCTTAGCAAATTTTAAAGGCAATGTATATACGTAAACAGAGATAAGCCAGGTGAAACACTGTTCTCTTAGCCACATGAGAAAGTAAAAGTTCAAAGATATTTTGTAGCTGCCCTACATTTAACAAACCGGCATTCAACATATTTTTACCACTATTACTGGCTACTGACCATGCTCTTGAGTGCTGTACACAAAAGTCACTCTGGCCCCAAATCTGTGCTAGTGTAAGCACTGTAAGTTCCAGTTGCCTATAAGGTAGCAAACATAGTCATAGAGCTTCATTTAAGCTGTGTGTGTAGCTAACTTGCCAATGTAATACAAGGACATAAGTTTTAATGATCCAAGGTGAACAGAGTGTTTCTCAGCAGTTGCCCATCTTATGATCTTTGTCTTTTGTTGTATGCTGTATTTTTGCATGTTTTTAGATAGCTACTGTGTTTCCTGAGCTTGGGGAAGGAGAAAGATTAGAAATGTAAATACATTTTAGTCAGCAAACATACTCATCCTGTATGTTCCCGATAGTCTTACTTGTATTGAATTAATTTACAGCAGAAATAAGATTTTAATTGACTAAAGGCTTATCCAGACTATTCTCCAAAAGCAGCCTGTCCCGAGGATTTTTAATTTATTTTGTCCTGAAGTTTCTCTGCAAGCCTTTTCTCAATTATAGCCATGGACATCTGTGGGAAGGACAAATAGCAAACTGCGTGTGAAAATGTCATCTCGCAAATGTGACTAACTTAGTTGTTTCCGGAAACAAGGAAAGAATAGTGGCATTAGCTTGATGATGTCACCACATATGACACATCAGTTTGGAGTCATTGCAGTTTGTTGTGGACACTTGCTGATATATCCAATCCCTGGAGGATAACTTCCTGATGTATCTGAGAATTATTATCTAGTTCTGAAAGGGGTTTCCAATTATACTGTCCTTTTCATCAAACTGTAAAATGTGATTCTGATATTACTGTTTCTTCAGAAAATCTGCAGGCAGAACTAGATAAGGGAATATACCTAAGTAATAGACCAATAGCAGTGGCTCCATAATTAAGGCTCCTAGCACTTTTAGATTCCACTGCAGTAAATCTGAAAAAAATACTATTTTCCATACTATCACGTAAATTATTTCTATTCATACAGAAATACTTGGTCTAAGCCAAAAAGGCTTAGAAGCAGCCCATTCAGAGTAAGTTAGGTATGAGATGTGGGTTACAATCCCCAGAACTCTCATTCTCACTCTCACTCAAGTGTGGCTGAATTATGACAGTATGGACATTTTACTTTGATCCTTCTTAATGATTATTCCCAGTTCCTTTTGGAGGTTCAGCTTTTTAAAAGAAGTATCTTGGGATCTTCAATTATTCCTAAAATTTCAAAGTTTTAGTTTTAATCAGTAAAACATGGACCAATGGCAAAATATGCAGATCAGATCTGTTCAGAAGACTGAAGCATATAATGCCTCGCAAGTAAGTTGACCATTGTTGGATAGAGCAAACCGGAGCAGTAAAGGCAGTGGGTGATGGATGGAAGACAGTGCCTTGCACTTTATTACATGATGTAGCATCATGTAATAAAGAAAATAACCTAACAATATTTTAAATCTCACTAAGAATCCTTTTATGCCCCACACTATGGACCTTTCTAGCTGAAAGATAAGCAGGCTTAATCTCCCCAAGAGTGGCCTGTATTATTAACAAGCAAACAGGAGAAAAGTACTGATTATGTACAAAGAAATGTCTGGAAAGGATCAGAAAGAAGGAACAGAGTTCAGGATGGGGTAAAAAAAAGAGGGATGTTATAACTTGTCAACAAAGGGATTACTGCTCAGAAAATGGGGCAGGGGCAGGGGAGAGGCGAGGAAGATATCAACCTTACCAAAGATTGGGGGGCATGATAAGGAAGAGTAAGAACCAGAGAATTATTATTGTCCTGGGAAAATATGACAAGGCATAGAAAATGCGAGCAGGAAGTACAGAAGGAAAGTAAGCCTCAAACATTCTTGTATTGTATTATACATGACCTCTATAAGAACTAGACTTGCTTCATGTGAAAATAAGGCAAGTAAGTGGGATTTCAAACTTTTTTGTACCCAGGGATTTTTTTTCTTAAAGGAGTCTAACATACTGTAGGTGTTAGAATGAATGAATGCTGATGAAGTAAGTTTGTTTGCTTGCAGGCACTGAAGCACAATTTTCTTGTAAGTTTTCTAATGAGGATAAGAAACAAAGATGACAGACATGGGAGTCACAACAAGCAGTCTCTTTCCTCTTACTACATCAAGTACTCAACTACAATACTCAGTGTCCACCCCATTCATTCTCTTGAGTTTCATTTTTTTTCCTTACAGCTGATTTTGTGTCAGTGCAAATAAAACATTGAAACATTATATCCAAATGCAAAGTATAATATTTTAAAGTTAAGGATAATACAGGCAATTCCTCTCAGCAGATGGCAGCATTTTGCTGACCTTGTCTGGTCTTGGAAGCTAAGCATGGTCAGGCCTGGTTAATACTTAGACTGGACATCTCCAGGGAATACCAGGATTATCCTAGAAGGTGACAATGGCAACTTGCTTATACTGTATATTGTTGCAAGAAAAACAGCACAATGTCACCAGGAGTTGAACTGATCCAAAAGAGATTTTACTTTAAGAGATTCCTCCAACCCTATGCGACCTACCAGAGTTCAAGAAAGAATAGGCCTAACAGTCATGTTAGATTCCAGTGTTCAATTCAGATGTAACGTAATTTATAGGATACTGCCCGAAAGCCCAATGATTGTTAGTTTTTTTCACAACAGTTTCCCTCCTTTGCTGAATTGTTCATGGACTGATTCCTGTTTTGGGGGGTTGTCATTGTTGCAGGCAAAAGAAGCTATTTTAATGGAAAATGTTGAGAAAAATAACAGGCTTACTCTATAGGAGGTGAAAAGGTACCTTCTTTGCCAAGGGGAAAACCTTCTCTAAGGAAAACTTTACATACGTTCAGGACAATTGGGGATTAATAGGCCATGGGAAAAGGACTGGAAAGCTGTAAGAGTGGAGAGACACATGAGTGACGGGGAGAAACACGGGGATTTATGACAGCTAAGGCTGTCTGAATAAAGGTGTCATGAGGGACAGGATGTTTCATATTGGATTAAAAGGGAAAGCCAGTATTTTGTCCCTAATTAATATGTAATTCCTTGTTACTAGTACCAACCATTATACTATGTTAGAAAGACAAAGTTGTCTCTCAAGCTGAACTAATTTTCATAAAAGGTTCTTTGTATTGGCTATGCACTAGTTCTTCACTCTACAGTCTAGTTTCCGTCAGTTTTTGTTAAGCTATGCAAACTATTGGGAAGATTTGAATGAACTGGACAATTTTATTCTGACTGTTATTGAGCACTGAACAGCTTGCTTGAAACTCATTCCTAGAGGGAACACAATGTGCTGATTCTATTGATGAACAATGGAAAGCTTAGAACTAAAGCCTTGAAAAAGTGAACACCATTCCATTAAAAAGTAAAGATTGCAGTACATGCATTGCTAGTCATTTGAAAAGAAGTTCTTAGGGGACAGATATTTTGATCCCTTAATCCCAGGGTGTGCAAAGGCGAGTGGTGCCCAGACCCACTGTTTCAAAGGGTGGGAGAGTTTAAGGAGTGAAATCCTTAAGCACGTGGAAGGTTTATCACATCCATTTGGTGCCTTAATCTTTCCCGGATTCCCACCAGAAATCAACTGCTCCCCACCTTCCCCAAAGGAACCCATACAAAAGCTGACACTTTGGGCTTCCCTCATTCTGGTACAGAGTCTGAAAAAGGGATACTGGTGGTCCACGTGTTGTTCATAGGCAGCACTTTGGGCACCCTTGCCAGGAACTGTTGCCAACTGTGTTCCAGCAGTTTACAATACAGTTAAAATATATACATTTAATAAAGTCCAGAAATTAATAAAATATAAGTTGTAGACTTGTAGATTTGATTCCTGCAGGGAATATTTTCTTTATTCAGGTTGGGGAAAATAATATGGTTTATGTAGCTGACTTAGTTTTGATCAAAGCATTGTCACTTTATATCCTGACAAATTTATAGAACTCATATAAATAACTAGTCTTCTAACAACAAATCCTTGTAGTAAGTTTCCTTTAGACTATATGGTATTTATCTTACAGTTTGGATATAATATGGAATTGGGATAAAACAGTGCTTGCCTCCAGGGTTGATTTCCTTATTTTCAGCTAAGCACATCTAGGGTCCACAGATCCCTGCTGTGAAGGATGAATCTATAACTGCTTTTCAGTTAAAAGCAAGAAGTAAGTAGGGATAGCATATATTAATTTGAATGTATTTTTAAAAAGTAATAAAACCCACCTGAGAGATGTATAACACAGTACAAGATGTGTTGAAGAAATATGAGCTCCGTTATGCTAAAACATAAAGATGCACTGTAAATTAAATCTCAGCTCTGAAGCCTCTATGAAATCGGTGCACTGAATCTTCTGCAAATGAGTAATGCTCTTGACAAAAGATGCATCAAATTCCTGCAGTTTTTCGTTTCTAATGTTATGAGTAGTGGCAAAATGATGAGTAGTGGCAAAGTTAAACAATGAGGTATACAAAATACAGCCTAAGTAACTAAAATGTGATTTAATCTTAGCACATTCCTTGTTTTAATCCAAAAAATCCTATAGCAAAAGAAATGTTTGATAAAAAATCTTGTATGACTTTGTCTAATGTCTAATCCTCAGTATATATGTGAATTTGTCAGTATGTATAGCATACGTAACATGAAAAATTTAATTTCTCCAGATGGCATCTCCAGTTACTCATTTACAAAAACTCAGTCCATAGAACGTTTCTAATAATGGAAATATTTCAGTCATTATGAAACGCACTCTTCTTGTGTGTCAAGTATCCATTCAGAGGCATCTAGCAGGCATTATCAGCGGAAACATTCTGCTTAGGCAATTCATCAACCTTTTTTATCAGATATGCTTGCATTTGCCACAAGTAGACAGACCTCTGAACCATGTCCAACTGAATCCTAATTTATTTAGTAGCTTTAATCCTTCCAAAATTATGGTATTCTGTAGTAAATCAGGGAGAATAGCATTTTCCCCCTTCTCTAAGATCACAGAAACCAGTTCTAGAATCTGCTTTGAGAGTTAAATTAGGTTACAAAGCTGAAGATAGGGGGATCAATTGCTTTCACATCTTCTTTCTTGAAAGTAAATATCTCTAAATCAACAGAATATATTTCTGTACATTATTCATAACTTAAATTCATGATCTCCAGGAGAAAGCCAAACTACGATTATTTATTCTCCCTAAAACAGTCTGCTTAAAATAAAAGCCAATAGCAATCTATTGTACTTACTAAAGTATGGTGATTACTGTACTATTTTATAGGAACATGCATTCTAGTAACGAAATCTGTGCAAAATTTTGTATCTGAGCTAACCAAAGTTTCTACAGTGAAAAATATGTTTTCTGTCATATTGTTCTGCATACCTTTCTCAGCGATTGCTTACATTGTTCATAGCTGTGGAGAAAAATTATGCTATGGACCAGCTTAGATTCTATTTCTTATAACATATTAAATAGATTCCCTTGAGTCAAGAAAGCCTCTTGGTGACTATAGAGAATCACAAAATTGGAAGGGGCAATTAAGTCAACCCTCTTAAGTGGAAAGAACATTTTATAAATGATAGAAGTCAGGAGTGTACACTGGATTCGGATCAACCATGTATCCTGAGACAAAATGTGGTAATTTGGAATGAACTTCAATTTTCCTGACAAAGAAGGAGGCTCTGAACTTGACATTGTAATTCTGGGCTTCCACAAAACTGCAGCTTCTATCTGTGGCCATAGTGACACTTAAACAGTACAAACTGCCATGACAGGAACAGCGCTAAAACAGAACAAAAGGCAAAACCCAATTTCCTGTTATTTATATAATTTAGGGCTGGGCAAATTTTTCACAAGCGGTGCTTTGGAACACGCAGGACCTTGTATAAAGCACCTTTTAAAAAAATGTTAAAGCAGTTGTGTCTTTTTAAAGGCTTCATTCCATGTGAGTCAGAATCAACAACAGGACTAGAATCCAAAACTACACTGGCAGTGACAGGAGAGCTCTAATGCTGCGAGATGAAGAGGAAGACAACCTCATAACTATACAAATATGTGGTGTTTATTATTGAGGAAATGATGGGAAAGGAGAATCTTTTCGAAAGTTGCAACTGTTCCCACAAGGGAGTTAGCCATAGCACTTCCACAGTGCCAGAAGAGGAGAAAGCACCAAAGTTACAATGCTACTATAAATGTACTTATTACTTCAATGTCAGTTAAAGAAGGCCATCCTGAATCCAGGCTCATTCTTGGATCAGCTGCCAAGAAATTAGCCAACAGAGTTAGGAGTTTAAATCATTTCAAAGCAGTGATATATCAGGGGAGAAGGCAGATTAGTACAGTACTAGCAATTTGCTGGGTTTGAAAACCAGGTTCTGTTACTAACAATAGAGACAACAAGCCCAGAAGAGGCAAGATTATGGGAGAGGAGAGACAGCAGCCCCTTCTCTTAGCTTTTTCCTCTACTCTTCTTGAATAAGTGGAGACACTCGTGGCGACATTGGACAGGGAAAATATGAGTTCACCAGGTGGCAATTCCTGTTCACATCACCACCAGGATAGATAAAATGTTGGTACTCGATAAGCAGCTGGGATGGAGTCATTCCAGTTCCAGTGCTTGATTCGGTAGGTGGTTTTAGAGTATATGTGGCTGCCACTAGCCAGGTGATTGATGTCAAGCCAGTAAGGGGAAATGGCAGTTTAGCTGCAGAATGCAGAGTACAAGTTTGATATTTGGAACACCATATATTCCACACTCTAGTGTCTCTTTACAATCTTACAGATTGCCCATCTGCTTCCTCTAACACCAATGACTTTCTATCTCTGTGCAGTGCCAGCCTCCAACCTCTACCACAAATAACCTGCCAAATTGTCATAATGAACCTATGTACAAATCCACAACTAATCTAGCTATAAGTCCTGAAGTAGAATTAGCATAAGTTCATTGCTTATATTTCTTCACTTATCACAGGCATTATGTATCATAGGCACTATCATCACTGCAATGTTTATTACATTATGTTCCAAACGGGTCTGAAGTAAACCCACAACTAATCCACAACTAATCCAGAATATTATCTAGTTGTTAGAACAATAACAACAACAGAAACCTGACAAGCTCTCAGTTCCCAATGATCAGATCTACTAGAAGAGAATATACATGGCTCAGGGTTGAACTGTGGAGTTCTTGGTGCTCTCTGAGCTTGGTTGTTTACTTGCAGACATTTCAGTACCCTAGTTGGGTAATGAAATATATCAAGCAAATAACCAAGCTCAGAGAGCACCAAGAACTCCACAGATCGTATCTACTGATATTCGCCTCTATCACAATATAGCCCCCATCCACCAACTTTGATTTCCCCAGCCAGAGTTTTCAGTGGGTGCAGACATATTTGGCACTGAGAAGACAACCTTTGTGACATTCTATTCTACAGTTCCCAGTCCTGAGAGTTTGTGTGATTTTATTCTGAGGTGTACATAACAGCTGACCTAGTTGAATGGTTGATTTATTTTATGGAAAAGGCCAGTGAATTAGTCCTTTATACTTTTAACACAAGCTTCAACAATAAACTCTACAGCATTTAGGAGGTCCTTTTGAATATTCTTTCACAAAATCTACCACAGATGTTTGGCATCGTAGGAGAAACCCTCACTGCAAGTTACTTTACATTCTTCCATAAAACATAATTGGAGGCACTTAGAAACAAAACATTTAAAGGAATGAACTACAAGTCCCCACATCTGTCATGAAATTGAGATGCTTCATCCCATGCTTGTAAAAACTAAAACAAACTACAGCATTTGCGTTCTTCCCATACTATCCTTTGAACAAATGGAGCTCTGCTTTTCCAAACTTAATTCCAGATCTGGCCTTTAAAGTGAGCTGGAGAACTTTTAGGGTGGCATGGATCAGACAGACCTCCTGCTTGAACTGAGTTAGACTGGGTGGTCTCTATATACTCCCCCTCCCCTCCATTTAAACTCCATGTGTTTGGTATGGACTAATGTTTAATACGTCATAGGAAAGTAATCAGAGATACTGATAGTCAACCAATTCTGAAGATTTATTGACTACAAAATAAACATAATTAAGGCCTCCCAAATCTGAATGATTGTTAACGATTAAACAAAATGAGAGGTCCAGCAAAATATTAGAGCACTTCACAATGTCCTCTTTTGCCTTCTTTTGTTTTCCATAGTAATGTAGATCAAATAAATATTTCAGACAAACCCACAGTAATAACAGAATGAGAGATAGTTACCTAACATGATGAAGGGAATTCCCAGGAAGGTAGAATTATATTTCCCACCAGTCAGATTAATGATTCCAGCTGCAGTGAGAGTGGCCAGAGTCACAGTTAACAAGCCAAGGAGGCCAAGCCAAGGCTTGCTGCGAACACAGTCTTGCATGGAACAACAGAGCATTGCCAAGGTCACCACAAGGACTAGGCTTGTGGTTAGGTAATGTTCTGATACCCTACTTGTCTTCTGGAAGTCTTTTTGAAGGGACGATGAAGTGAAAGGATACATTGTGACATTCCGGTTGGATTTCTGGAAAAGTTCTACTGTGTCACAGAAGTTGGATTCCCATTTTTCTGCTACAGCATCATTTAAGGAGTTGATTGCCTGCAAGTAATAGGTAAGCTGAATGGCTTCGGCAGACTTTACCCGATCTTTGCTGTGCACAGTGACTCCACCAAGCTGGTGCCCATTGTATACTTCCCTGCCATCCTTTAAGTGTGTGATTGGATATGTGATAGCAAAATTAGTTTGATTAGACAAGCGAGCAGCCTTCAATTCCTTCAGGACATGTATAATGTCATCCACTATGCAGGACTTGTCATTATTTAGGATGCAGATATGAGCAAACGTGTAATTGAAACCAGATCTTTGTACTTGGATCCTGGTCACAGCAGAATGCAACTACAAGGGAGAGAAAAATCACACATATTATTTATCATCCGATAATCTTGTATTTTAACAACAGAACGGCAGCAGCAACTAGATCAACATCATGTTTCTTCTTATCTAACCAAGCAAGCTGGTTTTAATAACTGAAGCACTAATTGTAAGTGCCCTCTGAAAATGAAAAACATGCATTAAAGTATTGTTATCATTCCCCAACACCATTTTCTATAACTTAATTAACTTCTGGCAAAAGAAACACTGTGTGTCTCAGTTGGTTGCTCTCTGTCTTTTCACACACTCAAATAGACTCTCCCCACCTTTAGGAAAGCAAGCAAGTTTCAGTTCAGAAGTTATTTATTACGAGCAAAAAAGAACTTTGTTGCAATCAGATCAAAATTGCTTTCTTATCTAAAAGAAAATGAAACAAACAATAATGTTCCCATACCATTTAGCCACAGTCATGTTTGAGTTGAAATTGATTCCTGGTTAATGCATGGTCACATCCATGTATTTTTCTTGGCAACAACACCTCCCTCCTTCCAAGATGTTTTCTGACTCTCCAGTCTAGCTTACAGCCCTGGTACTCTTTGATGGTCTCCCATCCAAGGACTGACTAGGTCCAGTGGTCGCATTACAGTGTGATTCCTGAATGGTAGATTGACCAATATACAACTCAAAGAGGTAGAAGTCCTGTGAAGGTAGATCACTGCTTTGAAGATATGTACACCTATAAAAGATTTTACAGAGCTATTGGGCTTTCCAAGGTTGAAGCTTCGGAGAGCCTTGAGCAGTATGACTGGCTAGGATTAATCTTTATTATAGTTCAGGAATGGTAGCTCTTGCAAACACCTACTGAGCATGGAGTGGATAAAGAAGTTTTACTCTTTCTTATTTCCCAAATCTCTTCCTGTTTAATGGAGTTCTTGCTTTTGTTTCTCAAGTTGAATGAGTAGTCACTGCATGTTTATATGGTCCACATTCCTACTCTGAATCTCTTCCCACTAAAGAATTCAGACAGATATATACAGCAGCCCAGAGCTTTTGTACTTTCCGGAGGTCTCCCATTCCAGTATTAACCAGGTATGGTGATTCCAAATGCCAACACAAAGAACTGGAAACATTTTGAAAGTGGATCACTGCTTCTGTATACATTTAACACATTTTATTGTCTTTTCTATTATTTCTTTTATTTCTGGATTATGCTGATAATAAACAGAAGATATTGTTCAAATAGGAATCATTGCTGTTGCAGTATCTATTTTGTTCTACTTTAGCCATGATAGCTAACGTACAAAAAACAGAAATGGTAAGTATTATCTTCAAACTTCTGTTTGTGTTGAAGCTCACTCAGCTAGCCTAATAACCTTTGCAAATAACTGAACAGTTATATCTCAACTAATGTTACTGCATTTTATGTACTTAATTATTCTTTCTTAAAGATGACTACATAAAAACCTATATGAATAGAATACACTTCTTTCCTACTTAACAAGAATTACTATACTGCATATAAATATTTTCCTTTGAACACTAGCACTGTTTTTAGATTCAGATTCTATATACAGTTATCCAAGTAAGTCCAATTAAAATCAAGGAACATTGTGTTAGATCTTTGATTAGAGATTTTTTTAGTTTGGACATAAATCACAGATAAAGCATAATATATTATATTAATTCATTTGTTGTTGAAAGTTTATTTGTTGTGTATTTGGAAAGTTATGGAGCTGCTCACATGTGGTATCTTCCTTCTTCCTTACACCAATAAAGCTGCCCAAAGTCTATGCTGAGTGGAGCAGCTTTTGTAAATCTAAATTATAAATAAATAAATAAATAAATAAATAAATAAATAAAATTAACTACAGACTCTCAGTAGTTCACAGTAACAATCAACCATAAAATCTCCACCATGTAAGATCAAAACTTTAAAACATCCATAATAAGAATATATAATCAAAAACAACTAGAGGAAGCTTAACCTATTAATAATGATGATGATGATAATAATAATAACAACAACCCCCCAGTGAGGCACTACCTTGACATGGTTGTGGGGCTTGCATGCTCCGAGGAGGATGAGAGCATGCCAGAGGTTCAATCATATTGGACAGGTCTCATTAGAGGAGCCAGACAAAGAGTGTCTCTCCCATAAACAATATGGTGAGATGTAATTTACAGAAACCTATACTGGATCAGTCACTGCCTGAGTCAACAAGGACCTTGCTCTGTGTTCTAGTTCCTGGATATCTGGTGAAAAGTGGGCTACAGGACTCAGGGCTGTTGGCTGAGCAACCAGGGCCAGCAGCTGCAGAACTACTGGAAGAAAAGTTGTTTACCCGTCACAAATATACAAAGACTGAAAACAAAGAAATAATGATCTGCTGTTACAAATCAAGTCCAACGGAAGAGGATATCTGAAAAGAATGTACAACATTCTTTTCATTCAACAAGAACGAACAACATCTAGAATCAGAAATAACAGAACAGAGGCTAGCAGATCAATGTTGGTTTATAACATGAAATAAAGTATTCACAAAAATAGAATTGGAAGAACTGCAAAGGTCTACCCAGGGCAAAGGAATTGAAGCCATGCCAGAAGTAGCTCAGACAGCAGAGCCTTCTCCTCAGAAAGAACAATACTCTCTAACTAAAAAACAAGAGGAATTGAAACAAAGTATAACTGAGCATCTAGAACAGCACAAAAACAACACAATAAGGTTGCCTGCACTGAAGCTTGTTACAAAGAAACAGCAAGCACAAGTATTACATGATGCCAATACTGTAATATCAAATATAAGCGCCAGCTCACTGCAAGAAACAAACCAACTGATGTACAGCACAGCTGCAGTTATAACTGAATACCCTTGGATGCAAAATCAAGAAAAAAAGCCAAACAGTGCACCACCAAAACAGAAGATCAGGTTGGAATATAAGATCAGCATGCTAAGATCAGATGCAAGCAAGCTAGAACAGATGAAAGAAAAGAAGCTGAAGAACAAAAAGACCAAAGAATACCTGTTCAAGAAATATCACCTAGAAACAAGGAAGATCAAGGAAGCATTGGAAATAATAAAACAGCAAATAACAGCCATAGCCAAATTGCACAATCTAGGCAGAATCTACAATTTCAGTCAAATCAGAAACATTTCTACCAATCCATCAATGGAAAGACTGCAATGAACCAGTCAACACCTGACAAAGAAGAAACAGTGCAACTCTGGGTGCAGCTATGGGACAACCCAAAGAAATACAACAATAATGCAACTTGGATAAAGGAGGTAGATAAGAATACAAAAGAAGCTGAAATGAAAGAGCTTGTAATAACAGCAGAAATGGTGGAGAAAAGGGCAAGAAAGATCAAGAATTGGCAAGCACCAGGTGAAGATGAACTGCATGGTTTGGGGTTGAAACATCTGACTGGTCTGCACCCATTCACTGCCAAGCAGTTTAACAAGATACTGCAAGGAGGTGAAACTGAAGATTGGTTAACATCTGGCAAAACCTACCTGATAATGAAAGATCCAGCAAAAGGAGCAGCACCAGGAAACTGCAGGCCAATTACCTGTTTACCAACAACTTTCAGATTGCTAGCTGGTGTGGCAGCTGATGCAGTCTAACACCATCTGGTTGAAAACAAGCTCTTTCAATCTGAGCAGAAAAGAAAGTGCCGAAACAGCAGAGGGACAAAAGATCATCTCCTAATTGACAAGATGATTTTGGAAAACTGTAAGAAAAGGAAGCCCAACTTGAATGTAGCATGGATTGATTACAAGAAGGCATTCAACTCCCTGCCACATGACTGGATAATCAACTGCCTAGAAATAACAGGAGTCAGTAGAAACATCAGAAGCTTTGTGCAAAGATCAATGGCACAATGGAAGACACAGTTGCTGTTCAATAGTGATAGACTGGGAGATGTTAACATCAAGAGAGGAATCTTTCAAGAAGACTCACTATCACCACTACTGTTTGTCATTGCATTGATTCCTCTGTCAACAATACTGAGCAAGTCAGGCCATGGCTATCAAACATCAAAAACATCTGCCAGGTTATCCCACCTCCTTTACATGGACGAGTTAAAGCTATATGGGAAAACATAATCTGAAATGGAATCACTGCTCAACACTGTCCAAATATACAGCCAAGATATTGCAATGGAGCTTGGATTGGACAAATGTGCCACCCTTACCATCAACAAGGGAAAAATATGAAACTGAAGGAATCAAGATACCCAATGGAAGTAACATAAAGAATCTGGATGAAGAAGATCACTACAAATATCTGGCCATCCTCCTTCAGGCTGACAACATCAAGCACATTGAACTCAAGAAGAAGGGTAGTGAATACTTCAGGAGAGTGAAGAAGATCTTAAAGTCCAAACTCAGTGACGGAAATACCATCAAGGCAATTAACACCTAGGCAATTCCAGCCATTAGATACACAGCTGGAATAGTGGACTGGACTCAAGGTGAACTATAGGCCCTGATAGGAAGATCAGAAAAATAATGACAATGAATCATGCCACACAGTGATGTTGACTGACTCTACTTACCAAGGAGCATAGGTGGGCGTGGAATGTTACAAGTACACTAGACAGTTGAAGAAGAAAAAAGGGCATTGGAAGAATATCTGAAGGACAGTGAAGAAGATATACTGAAGCTAGTACACCATGAAGGCTTACTGAATACTGAAGAGACCAAACTGGCCTACAAGAAAGACCAAAGGAAGAATAGAAAAGAGACCTGGCAAGGCAAAGTATTACATGGCCAGTACATAAAAAATCTAGCAGGCAAAGCAGATAACAAGACCTGGCAATGGCTAAGAGCAGGAAAGTTGAAGAAAGAGACAGAGAGGCTAATTCTGGCTGCACAAGACCAAGCCTTAAGAACAAATCCATCTAAAGCCAGAATTGAGAAGATAGCAACAGACAGCAAATCCTTGCTTAACGGCCATTCATTTAACGATGGTTTTAAGTTACGACAGTATTGGAAAAAGTGCTTTACAACCTGTACTTGCACTTATGACCATTGCCCCCTCCCAACGGGCCAATTTACTATAGGTAGGTGATGGTGCTCCTGCAGGTATTTAGGTGCTAAGCCACATAAGGACTTTATAGGAGAAAACCAGCACTTTGAATTGCACTGGAAACCTTCTGGCAACCAATGTAGGATCTGCAGCATAGTATAATAGGATCTTGGCAAGTAACAACTGTCAATAATTTGGCCATGCAACCAAGTTTTTGGTTTGTGAAACTAAAGTGTAGTCTCTGGATGGTCTTCAAAGGAATGTAGAATGCATTACACTAGTCTAATTGCAAAGTGATGATGGCATGAGTCCTGGTTGAAAGATCCTTGTGATCCAGGTAGGGCCACAACTGGTACCCCATGGTTTCTACCTGCATATTCAGCAAGAGCCATGACTCCAGGAGGGCTCCCAAGTTGTGGACTTACTCCCTTGGGGCACCATCACTTCATTAAGAGACAACATAGAAAATGACTGATAATTTTGAACAAACAGTAATTCCATCTTGCCTGGGCTCAGCTTCATCCTGTTTTGTCCTATCAAGACCCCTACAGTCTCCAGACACTGGCATTCAACAATACAACCAATGCCATTTTCATCTCATGCCCAGTCTGAATCATGACTGGAAGGTGTCTAGATAATCCACTTTCTCTAGGGGACTAAGTAGAAGAATTCCCACCATACTTTCAACAACCCTCCCTAATAAGGAAATTTGGATATGGCTGATCCTGGGAGGACCTCAATATTTCAAGGCCACTAGTATCATCCCTTCCCACAAAGAGGTATCTCCTGGAACCTGCCAGCCACACCTCCACTTGATCTCCATAGGAGCCAGGAGGGGTATAAGTCCCTATCTGTTAATTTGATTTTTAAAAAAATTAAAAAGCAAGCAGTAGATTTAAACAGAACATATTCTTGAGCACTGGCTCTTAACACTTAATAAATAGTATTGTGCATCTTTTAAAATATAAAAGATGGCCACAGATCATATCAAATGTATGGTCATTCTACACACCTGAGATAAATATATTGCCTCAAGTTGTTCTCTACTGTCTCTGCTGGACTATTATCCTGAATGTGTTGTAAGGGATAACTTTGCATTATTTACTATCTGAAGGAAGGTCAAGACATAAATGGACAGATTGTGTTTTAGAGTTATAGTGCAAAGTGGGTAGATCCACTTTGAGAACCTATTTTTGTGGTTGCACTTTGGCTGTTGGGCCATTTGGTTCACTATACTAATCTACTTTTGAAGAATGTTCTCTTGCAAATCTACTAAATACTGACCTTGCTTGGAACTTCAAATTCTAGTGAAGCTGAAAGTCTAGAAGAAGATTACGAATGAACCACATCATGGATTTAAAAGCTTTTAAAGCATACAGCTAATCAACACTAGCAGGCAATATAATAGGAAAATTAATATTTAGAAAGTGAGTGAACATTTAGGAAGAAGATGGCAACAAAGAGTAAAGAAACCAACAAATCAAATTTGTTCCAGCATCAAATGCAATCAAGTCGTATGGACTTTTGCAGGTCAGATATGGTAGCCATAACATAGAGAACAATTTGGTAATTAAATGGTTATTTAACTGCAAGTTTCTGAGTATATTGTGATTTCATTTATACTGTTTATAAATGCAAACAATATATTTAAAAATACAGCTATGGTTTCACTTGTTCATCCAAGCTGGATCATCCCATGTGTATGTATAAAAAAACCCACCCCACTTTCCTTTGTTGTTTTGATGATGATGTATCCCTAGCTTCCACAGAATTGGCAAACTGTTTTTTGGCTAGCCATATTTTCTCTTGAAACTTTGAGAAGGCCTGCTTAGAAAAAAAAAGTCAGTCTACCATTTTTTTTAAAAAAAAAATTTGTATGTATAGTGTCGTTGTTTAGTTGTTAAGTCGTGTCCGACTCTTCGTGACCCCATGAACCATATTGCACCAGGCCATATTGCGCCAGGCCTTCCTGCCCTATGTATAGTGTAGAGCTACTTATATAGATTTTATTGCAGCATTTTTAATTTAGAACTTTCTTGAATAAAAATAAAAAAGGCAGAATAAAGAAAAGCAAACAGGTACAAAACAAATACTTGCATGATACTTGAGAAAAATAGATGAAAATACAGAATCATTAGCTGGTAGAAAATCTGATCTTAGTATGGTACTTTGGAAGTGGGCTTTGATGTCATATTATAGAATACCTCTTTTTACTGCCAGATTACACATCCCCACTGTTTCATCCCTGAAAATCATACCTTGCTGAAGTTGTTTTTGCTACAAGTGACAGTCAGTGATCGTGTTACAGATATTTGTGTATAATACGCAGAACAGACTGTCCTAATCCTCTGCTGAGACTTTCGAGGTACATTGAAACCACAACTCTTAGAATTCTCAGCCATAAGAAAAAACAGAGTTCAACTGGAACAAGTAATTTTTCTAAAATTACCTTGCTGGCCCCTGCTACGGGGTTAAATATATAACCTACTCAGTCCTTCAGGATCTTTATTTTTCCCTTGACTAAATCATATGATATGGAAGCAAGGACACTTTAGCAGTTTTCCCTTCTGCTGTACAATATCTCCTTCCCTATCACTAGCCTTACTGAGGGCTTTTGCTCTCTACCAGTGGCTTGGTTGACTTTCCCTTCTGGGATCAAATAGTCTTCTCCCAGATGAACCATGTCACAACTGAAGAGGAAAGAAAGGAAGCCAAATGTCTGAGCAGAGAAACTCGATAGTGCTCTAATTTATCTTTTCCTTTCCAAAGTTCTCCTTTTTATTCTGAGCAGCTCGATTTGAACTGGACACGGATCTTCAGTTCTCAGGCTGTCCCACTGAAAAATGGGTATGTCACAGCCCTACGCATACCAGTAAATTGCTGTCTTTCTCTCCGTATTATTTGCTGTTGTGCAATAGACACTTTCAGGAGAACTCTGTAGGATCCTGACCCCTGCTCACTATCACTACTAAAGCCCACGAAAAGATTTGAAATCCCCAGGGCTATTTTTGCATCCCCCCCCCCCAATTTCTTTGCATTGTGAACACCTGCAAAACTGATTTAATTTCCACTTAATTACGTAATTCATTTTTCAAGGAATTGATTTTAATACTTTCATCCTTTTTCTGATATAAAACATGAAAATGTTATAAATGTGAATTAGTATAGTAAATGTTAATGAATTTGGACACAGTACATTAAAATAATTTCCTAGGAAACTTTTTAATTTAATGACAGTAAAAGATGCTTCACTAGGACAATTTTAGGGTACACTTAATCAAGTGAGCATTGTTAAACGTGAATGTAAGGTTTGAAAAAGGATGCGGAAAAGTAGGTTAACTTGAAAAAGCAGGTTAATTTGATTGAGAGGTTTTATTAAACTGAGTAACTGTGAAGAAAAAGTTACTTTTTAAAATCTGGAAAGAATAGATTAAGTTCTTCTTAGAAACTTCTGCAAGTTTCTCATGCAGATTAAATTTAGTCTGCATGAAAAACTTGTAGCTGTGATAGAGACAGAAAAAAAAGCAGCTGGGACTGCTTAGTCATTGTTCATAATTTAAGAGCTTGCACAGTATAAATAACTTCAGGTGCAAGAACACTGCATTTTCACTAAATGCACTGCAGCAGTGAAAACTGTATAACATTACTAGTTACCATGTTACTAGTTCCTAGTCAGGAACTTTTTCACCTTGTCCCCAAATCAAGCCAAGATAGTTTTTCCTACTTAAAAGTATGACCAACTTTTTGTTAATTATTTAAGAGACAAAACAACTGAAGATCTGTTTACATTGAAAATACTGCCTCAGGATGAGGTAATTGCTAAAACTGCTAGGGTAAACCTCTTCTATTTTTAACAAACTTCTTTTGTCTTGTTGAAGAGTAAATATTGCTTTGTTTAGTAGTGGGCAACTGAAAACATAAAGATTAAATCCAGTTATCTGTACTGGGTCTACCACTCACACAACCCCATTATTGACTCAAATGAAAATTTGGGTAAGGTAGAAAAAAAATGAGTAAATAAGATACAGAGATGCAATGCTTGCATTTCTATTTCAGTTACCTAAGGAAAGAAGTGGGTTGGCTAAGGGCTTTTGTTTTAAACTCAGACTGCTATAAAAGTGCAAAATAGCATCAAGTTAATAAGGCAAGGGATGGAGGAAAAGAACTAATTATTCTTGAACATCTCTGCATTTTAACTTACTGGCCACTGTATTGATAATCATTATTTTAACATTTTGTTGTTTTGGTAGTTAGCTATCTTGTCAGTGCTATTACTAATATTTGAAAAATAATCTAGTTTATGGTATGCTGTGGTTTTTAAAATATAGATAAAAATATATAGCCAGATAAATTATCATTTGAAGAGACAGCTCCAGAGTTCCCTGCTATATTATTTTCTCTCAACTTTAAATATGATTTCATCTAGAGAGATGCCTCAATTCATAGTCAGAAAAGCTTAATCAAATTAACATTTAAAGCATTAATAAAAATAGGTCCCATTCCAGTTTCATAATTTAAGATTAAATTTGGGGGAATAGACAGAAGCAGAAATAGTGGTTTTAACTAGTCATTTAAAAGAAAATATTTCTTACAGTTCAATAAATCCTACATGGAAGCCCGCATCTAGTTTTCGAACAAAGTATGGCTATTAATGTATGACTATAGTTCTATATTCATTCTTTTATTTTTTAAATAAAAACTCTCATAGTTAGATCTGACTCTGATGGTGTATTATGGGATGCTATCTACACTTGCAGCTGTACCTCTAATAAAATTGGTGTGTTTCTTGTGGCAGAAATTTCTCAGAGCTTCTCCGTCCACTGAGTGCACCTAACTGGACTTCTTTCACTGTATTTTTAAGATACAGTGGCTTAATGATGCCAAAAGCAATTGCTCCTTTCTCCAAAAACAAAACAAAAAAAACAACAAAAAAGGAAAAATAAGATCCCATTAGTAAGCAGATACTGAACAGTTATAACAGGATGCAAAAATATAATGCTTCTCATGTTGCAGAGGATTTCAATCTCAAGTTGAAACACACGCAAGATTTTGTTTCAGTTTACAGGTAACGAGATAGTCACTGCATTTGCGTTTCTGATTCAGTTTGTAAATACTAATGAAAGAAACCACCCAGATCCTAGTTTTGTAGGGAGGAACCTAATTCTAGATACAGACCACCAATACTATCCTGAGCCAGATAATCTGCACTGTCAGGGGAAAAACCACGTTAAACACGGGAGGCAGACACACCATAAAACAAGTCTCTTCAAAGTTCTAAAAGCTTTATTAAATATTAGTTCAACAAGCAAGTAACGTTCAACCAATAGCATACAAGGTACCTACTTAGATTCACATTGCAATGTCGTGACCATTTTAATCGAGCCGTCAGGTAAACAGCTTGACCAAAATGGTACCGACCCCCTCAGATGCAATCCTTTTTATCCTTTAAAACCACAAACCACAGACATGACTCCTAGGTTTAGCAACTGATTCGTAACGTCCTTGGTGCTAATTTTACCATACCTTCCTGTTCTATTCCAATCAGCAAGTTGCTTAGTCTTGCATTTGACTTTTCCTGTCATTGCCCTACAGGTCACAAGAAGCTAACTTGGCCTTATCAAATGCAATCAAAACTAACATTAAAACATATAGAAGGCTACTAAAATTTTCCTCTCACAGCACCAAACATTTGAGCCTATATTAAAAGAAAGTTCTGGTTTTTTAAAAAAATCATCTTTCATTTACAACATTGGGGACTCTGATGGGCAGTAATGATTGCAAGTGCACTCTAGGATAATTGACTGGCAGAGATTAACATATTTGACAGCAAAAAACACATCATTTTTACAAACCTCCACTACGCTGCCGTGCAGACACGATTATTTTAACAGTCATCTAACAGAATATTTCAGCACGGAGATCCCAATGGCTATAGAGTTTGAGGTACTGCTCCAATTCTCAAGCCCGGCAATGCCAAGTGCGGTCCAGCTGTAGTGTGGGGCTTCTTCCCCTAACATCATACTCTTCAGACTTTCAGGTTAGGCCTCTGTCAAGACTGCTGATCCAAAGGCTGAGCCCAGTCTGATAAGATTTATAAGGCCTCCTTTTTATTGGGTTCTGGCAGATTGATCTGCCTGCAGTTAAAACACCCTAAGAAGCTCCATCTTGTCCATCTTTTTATTTTCTCATAGTATCCCTGAAAGATGATAGGCTGGGAGCATTACAAAATGTTACAAAGATGGAGACATCTGTCTTCTGCAGGGTTGTCCAAACTTGGCCACTTTAAGATGAGTGGACTTCAACTCCCAGAATTCCCCAGCCAGCATGGCTGGCTGGGGAATTCTGGGAGTTGAAGTCCACTCATCTTAAAGTGGCCAAGTTTGGACAACACTGGTCTACTGGGTGCTACTCAATGTGGTAGGCCAGCAAAAAAAAAAGCAAGAGCGGATGCTGCCAAAGCATGCCAAGTACAAATGTTTGTCCTGAAAATAAGTAACAAAATTTGTTTGTTACCTTAAAAAATGCTACCAGCTTGCTCAAGCATGTCTCTATTACTATAAAAATCAGGCAGGTAGGTAGGCATGTTCTCTCCCTCACACACACACTATATCTATATAAGCTTGTATGGGACAGAGTATTTACTATAAGGAATAATTAATGAGTTTATAAGCCCAATTACTGAAGTACTATATACTTTTATTTCTTCCTTTTTCTTCTATTATATGTGCTCCGTGGCAGGTTAATTAAGTCTGTTGCATGAATATGGTCTGCCAAGGTGTTGCACAAGCTTGCTCATCATAGGTATTTCTTCTTTATTCTCTTTATCCCTGATCTAAAAAAGAGTGGAGGTGGGCTGGCTGAAATGCCAGCTTGTCTTTGTGATACCAAGTATTGATGGTGGGAGTGGGGGTGGGGAGGACTTGCAAAGGGAAAAGATTCCTCCCATGAAATCATGGTGTTGTGTTAGTAGTATCTTGATAGAAATCTATCAAAGCTTTATTTTCTTTCCTCATAAGGGAGTTGTTATGTCAGTGTTTCGGTTTTCTCATTTTCCCATTGTCACAGGTACTTTTTTCCCCTTTCTCTCCTTCAGTTCACGTTTCTCCAGTCTTTTAAAACATCTGTTTTTCAAAGACATCCTGAAGAACAGTAGTTCTAGCCTAGGTGGGTCCTCTCATATCAGTGGTCCTGGCAGGCTTATCTGACTGAGGTCTGCACTGTTCAAAGGAGTGATAGCAGCTTGTGTCATGAACACTACAGATAATTCAAAGGATGGACAGATTAAAGTACCTAATCTGTTTGTAGTTCCAGGCCAGAATTTCTAAAAGTATAGGTTTTAACAATAAGTGTTGAGGTCCTGCTGTGGAATATACCATTATAAGAACATTAATAAGCTTGCAAACTTGATTCCATTCACAAGTTTTATTTTTTCCTCAAACTTTCTGATCTAAATGAATTTATTTCTTAAGAATCCATTCTTATCTAAACATTGGTTTTCACTTAACTGTTAAAAAGAAGATAATCTCTACACGGTGTAATCACTTTCATTTGGACTACTGTAATGTGCTGTTTATGGGGCTGCAACTGAAAAGCACTTGGAAACTACAGCTGGTCTAGGATGGTCCAGTGGCTTAAGTAGTTATGGGTGTAGTTAAGACAACCATGATCTTTACTTCAAGAGCTGCATTGGCTGCCAATTGGCTTTTGGGTGCAATTCAAGGTGCTGGTTGTCACCTTTAAAGCCCATCATGGTTCAGTATCTATGGACCACCTTCTCCAAGTAACATCTTCTTGCCCAATATAAATAATAATAAATAATAATAAGATTAATAGGCACACTGTCTATGTGTCCCTTGATTAGAGACTACCATCTTCAGGGGCTGTGGCACCATACCTTTTCAGTTGCTTTCCTTTCGTCTGGAATAGTATCCCCCTGACATGTGATCACACCTCTCCTCAGTCTTAAGAAAATTGGTGAAAGTCTGTTTGTTTCAGTAGGCTGGGGAGGGGAGCTGTGTAGTGATGACTATTTTTCTGGATGATGGGTTGGTTTTTACTGTTTTGAATATGACTCCTGGTTTTATGTGATTATAGCATATGGTGTTGCTTTTAATCTGATTTGTTTCTGTTTTAATCCCAATTACATACTGGGGAGTTGTATACTGCTCAGACTCAGTTGATTATATGCCCCACAAACAAACAAACAAACAAATAAATAAATAAGCCAACAATTTTTTAATGAGTTTTGTTATGTGTTTTTATACTGAATGGGTAAAGCAGAGGGCATTTCCCCCTTTAAACGGTCAACCTGGATATATCAAGCAACGTCTTTCCAGAACTGACCAGTTCATCAAGAGATGGTCTATTGCAAATTGTGAGGTAAATAGGGCATGGACCAGTGACAGGCATACTCAGTGTTGCTCCCTATTTTGTGTAATATCTTCCCCTCTAGAGGAGTGGATGGAGCTGTCCCCGCTGACATCTATATACTACTAAAACTCTCTCTGTCTGTAACCTTCAACTGGGCAAAATGGTACATCATACAGCAACAATTTTTGAACCAAGGTACCTCAAATGAACTAACTTACAGAATGTGTCCAAAATCCAGGACCCATTAATCCCATGGGACTGAAATTTGGGAAATTTGTGGCTGCTTCAGCACTGCTGTGCCACTGTGGTCAGCCCAGGTTATATGATCATCATGGGGATATCCCCAACCTCTTTCCTGACTCCCTCTGGCCCCTGTACTCAATTGGCTGGTGGCAAGGCCCGACAGGTTGGTGGCAATCGTTTCCTTTGGAAATGAGGCAGAAATCTGAAATCTCTTAATGGCTATGGGCACAGAGGGAAGGATGAGAGAGTGACCTGGATGCCTGCTGGTGAGGTAGGGCTGGCTGGGGGTTGATGGGTGAGCCCTCTTCCTCAAGGGAGGGGGCACTTAGGGAAATGCCAGAATGGGGAGTGGGGATGCAGTGGCTCCCTTTCTTCCACCTCTCCCCAGCAAAGTGGCAGGCAGTTCCTTTGGTCAGCAGAGAAGGAGGAGGATGAGGAGGCTTCACTGGGACTCTCCTGAGAGTCATGAGGGAATGGCAAATGGTACAAGCCTATGTTATATGTGTAAAGAAAGGAGGGAGGGAGGGGAAGGGGAGGGAAATTTCGGACACTCCCTGCCAGCTTCCCATAAGCAAAGTCAGTGGCAAACCAGCAACAAGTCGCTCACACTCCCACTGCTTTTTTGCTCTTGGTCATTCTGTTTCTCTGTTTAGGTAAGAAAATATCTCTGAAATGATGACCCAATGGGTCATGGGTTGTCTAGTGGCATAAAAAAGTCAAAGCAGTTTTGTTCCAGCATGCGTAGACATCTTAGATTAGGTTAGTTTAGTTCAAGGGCACCTAAGATGTTTATGATGGGTTTTGATGATATAATTTTTAATTACTTATATTTATTTTAAAGTTTGCTTTGTCTTTGCTGTACCTCCCAAATCCATCAGGTTTGGGGTGGGTTGTAAATAATAAGAGAGCCAGTTTGGTGTAATGGTTAAAGGCACCAGGCTAGAAACTGGGGGACTGTCAAAAACTGACATGAAGCTAACTGAGTGACTTTGGGCCAGTCACTCTCTCTGAGTCCTAGGAAGGAGGCAATGGCAAACCGCTTCTAAAAATGTTGCCCAGAAAACTGCCTGGACTTGTCCAGGAAGTTGCCAGGAATCAAGACTAACTTGAAAGCAGACACACAATAAATAAACTGAAGTTTTCTTTTTCAAGGAAAAACAGACTGAGAAGTCAGCAAATCATATTATGAAACAAAATATTGTTCTATTAACATACTACTTATTAAAATAAAGACTTTCTCAAGTCAAATTTGACTTCATGTAGCCTTCTTGGTAGTAATACAGAAATTATTCCTCTCTTTTAGAAGAAAAGGAGGCTATAGTGGATTTGGGATACCACTATAGCCTAAAACTACTTACTGATATTTTCCATTCAAGTACTAACTAGGTCTGACTCTACTTAGTTCTTTTGGGGGGTGGGCAAGAGGGAGTGATTGCCCAACGTAACATAGGCCTTGCTATCTGCTGTGGACCATCCCTTATTAGGTTGTACTGAAATAACTGGTTAAAATTCAGTTAATGACCAAGTGTACCTATGTACTGCTCTACATAGAATAAAATAATGTTTTTGAACCATTATTAATTTGTTTTTAGCTGTAAAAATAATCATTTCAGAAGATTATTCCTTCCTTATTAAATCCTGTTTATGTATTAAACAGAGGATAACCAAATGCATTTAGGAAACTCACAAACATGCAAGCTTCTTCCATTGCTCCTCCTAGCAGCTGTTATTTAAGTTATGCTGTGATTCCAATAAACAGCTATCAACTCCACTTGCATTTGATAGCCCAATCCTCCATTAATATATTCAGTCTCCTTTTAAAGTGTCCGAATTGGTGGCTGTTATCCCATCCCTGTTATGCCAATAAAGTGCTGAGTTTATGCATTATGGAAAGAAGTCCATGGATAACCTTGAATTCTAAAACTGTGAGAGAACAAACTTAACCTCTGCATAATTCCCATACTATACATGATTTGATATACCTCTAGCATGTCTACCCCTACCTGACTTTGTTGCAAGATAAAAAATCTCAATCATGATCGTTTTTCATCATAAGGGAGTTTCTCTAGTGTCCTTTCTGCTCCTTTTCCTACAATATCAGGTGTGATGATCAGTTCTATATACAGTATTCTAAATATGGCATCTCTGTAGATATAAGGGCATGCTTTATTAACTATTTTATTTTCAGTGCCTTTTTAAAACATAATTTATGCCCACTGTATAGGGATTTTCTATAATGACTCCAATATCCCTTCCTTGATCAGTCACTGCCAGTTCAGATCCTATAAATATATATATAGTTTGAATGTTTTGAACCAATGTGTATCTTGCTAATATTTAGACAGCCGTACAATTAGAAAGAGAATAAAATTAGAGTTTTCTGTATTCTCTGCAGCAATTGAGAACTTTATAATAATATTTTATCCCTTTTGGTGTTAGTAGGAAAATGATGCTAAGGAGTTCCTTAAATATAAAAGCAATTTAAACACAACAGTGAATACAAAATAACTGAGCTTAAAAGGAAATGACTAAGAAATAGTAAATTAATACAAATGTAACTGGTAGGTATGGTATAATAATTGAGATATACCTGGTTTTAAAGTATGCTGTTTATTCTGCAAGGACTTTTAGAAGTCACTTGCTATTTCCCTTTCCTAGTCTATGGGTTTCTGACTTTGTCAATCCATTCTCTTATCACATGGCTGCTGAGAAATCAATAGGCCTAGGCTTGAAATGATGATCCTTTGAGATAGAATGACAGGCACAATTCTAGAATGATGGCCCTTAGGGAGCACCTGGACAGGTTAAGCCTTGAATGATAGCCCCTTGATACCGAATAACAGGCTTGGGAATGGAACGATGGCCCCTGGGAATTGAATGGCAGGTGTAGGACTAGAATGATAGGCCCAGGATAGCAAAGGACTCTGACTCCAGTGCAAGTTGTATTATTTCCATTCTCTATTGTGTAAATTTGCCCAGTGTAAACTATTTTTATGTAATAACTATACCTATTGGGAATGGGAATGGACGGGAATGGATACATCAGGGTGGAACTGTCCCTGATAAACACTGTAAACACTGTAGACTGTAAAGTAGATTGATTTATAGTTATCTATACATTCCTAATTTATAATAGTAGAAAAGAGTTAAATCCTTCTTTGGAAGGATGGAAGGAAAGAAGGAGACATGACATAGACCTTCAGAAACAGAGCCAATGAAAAAGAACAGGTCATGGTAAAGCCAAGCCATCAGTTACAATCAGGTGGGAAAACAAAATATTAGCAGGGAGGAGATAGATAAAAAACAAAGCACAGAGAGGGAGAAAACTGTTTGTCGATTGTCTGTGAGGAGTTCTATGATAAAATGAAAAACAATCATGAACCTGAACATGCTGTGGTCGACAGACAGTGGCCATCAAAAAATGAATACGTTATCCCAGTTTCCTTTTGCTCCCAAATTCTACTCATTTCTCACAAAACATTTTTTAACCTGACTGCCCTCAAATGCAAAACCATGCTTGTCTTGTATATGAAATGCTTCTACATGAAAAGACATTGTACCTGTTTATTTGGTATACTAAGGCCCTAAATAAAATGATAATCAATTTGTAATAAAATATCATGCAGATGTTCACAACAAAAAATGAGAGAAGGATCTCACGAAAAAAAATGTAGGATAAATTGTAGTACAGAATATGCCTGAGGAGATTCATAGAAGCTTACCTCCTAGGTTTCTATCCATGCTTTATGAGTTTTCCTGAGACCTTCAGAAGCCATGGTAGAACAGAACAAGCAATAGCATGGAGAAGGTAGAAAAGACTGGTGTCAGTGACCCTGTCATCCATTATGGATGACAGTCTCACTGGTGGTGAATTGCTTGGGCTGGCATGGTCACCACTCTGCTTGGCAGTGAGGAAGGGTCTGAGAGTATGCCTACAAATAATCAACTCAACAAGCCAATTTAAAATGTCTAGAAAAATTGGTGGAAAAGAAGGATATAGTATCATCACCAATCATACCTTCACAGGGAGGTTGTTCCATGGTATGCTACAACAGAGAATAGTGTTTCCCTTATTATCAGATTACATTGCTAACAGAAGAGTTCCCTTTGGTATTCTTAATGCAAGGCCTGATAAGTTGAAGAACAGAAACTCTAGTAGATATGTGTGGGTCCCAGGCACTAAAGAAAATATGCATGTTTGTCTGTGCATAATAGGGCTGTGTTATGCTTCAAATTCAAAAAGGTATGCTGCCTGCAACTCCTTAAAACACAGTCATTTCTCAAATGTCTGCCCTCTGCATCTATACAGCACAATCCTGGGAAAAGACAGGAGTTATAGGTACACACCATGGGCTATTTTTTGTCTTCAAATGTCAAATGCTACAGAAACTTAGTTCATGTATGGTAATGTTTGGGTTCTGTGAATGATTTCTAAAAGGAACCAAAAGATTATTAAACAGGACAGAAGCTTAGAGTTGATATTTATACTAGGCATGAGATAACATCCTACCTTCATTGCATAATGCAAAGGAGACTTAAAAATTTACTAGACAGAGTAAGTACCATTTGGATTGGTCAAGGCATCAGTACATTTGGACTGGGAATTAGAAGCCCATAAAGAACATGACTGGCCAGGAATTTGAAATGAGAAATGTTCAGTTTGACAGTTGGCAGTATTAATTAGTTAATGTTGGCAACACCGGGAATGGATCTGTGCCTGAAAGGGCGCTGAACTGAGAACCTGGTTGGAAAAAAAGTGATGAGCCAGAATAGCTGGTAGGAAATAGCAGAGAGTGATGGAGATTGAAGCAGCTGCAGCCCTGCCCAGCCCTGCCCTGTCCTGCCCCAGAAGGCTTCAGCAGGAGGTCTTGCCTTGCTCTATGGGTCGAGGCCAGGGAACAAAAGAGGCTGACTGCAGAGGGAGAGAGCTATTGGCATCAGCTCTTTGGGTTTGTCAAGGGAACAGTATGCATGATCTGAATGTAGTTATTCCTGTTTAAAATAGGAAAGATAATGCCTTTGGGATAAATAATTCCCCTATTAAATATGCTAATTCTGTTCATCTAGAAAGTTTGTTTCTAATGGTAATGTCAAGCCTGTATCTTTGTCCCCAAAGCAGATTACTATGGTTTTCCTGGATTAAGAGGATTTATTTTGGAATCCAAGGCTGATAGACTTTAAAAAACAAACAAACAAACAATCTTAAGGTCTGTCTGGGAACTTAATTAAAAACTGTGCCAGGGAATTCCAGAGTACTAAACTTTATATTTTAATAGAAGGAAAAATAGGAATACTGTACAGGTGGCAGAACTCATGTGAAGTAGCTAGAGGTTAGCTCATGATGTCACCTACTTTACAAGAACCTAATTGTTAAGCACCAGGTTGTCATTAGAAAGCAAATGTATTGTTCATCTTACTATTACCATGTGACTCAGTAAAGGACTATAAAAAAGCAAGAGTGAAAAAGCAAAGAAAAAGTTTCTTCCTATTCTTTCTCTCTGAAAGCACCAAGACAGTGACTG